>NW_007245903.1:919016-926136 GCF_000164805.1 Carlito syrichta
CCTCAGCCTCCCAAAGGCGCGGGATTACAGGCTGAGCCACCGAGTCCGGCTTGATTAGAATTTACAGAAGACACCGAGGGCAGCAGGTTGAAGAAGAATCCACGCCTCAGTGTAGTAAGTTGTTTTATAATTGAGGCAGTCAAGTTAGTCAGTCCGGTTCCTTTCTTTTTTTTGAGTTGGAGTCTCACTCTGTCGCCCAGACTGGAGTGCAGTGGCCGCTCCCGGCCACCGCACCCTCGACCTGCTGGGCTCCGGCGATCCTTCCACCTCAGCCTTCCAAGTAGCTGGAACTACAGGCGCGCGCTACCACGCCTGGCTAATTTTTTTGATTTATTATAGAGATGAGATCTCGTCAAATTGCCCAGGTGGGTCTCGAAGCCGCGGGCTCACTCACCTCGGCCTCCCAAAGCGCGGGATTACAGGCTGAGCCACCGAGCCCAGTCCTTTCAGTGTGTACATTGTTTACAAGTGGTGACTGCACTGCTTCCAGCTCTGCTTGGCCACCATCCCCCTGCCTCATTACTGGGAATACCCATATCCCTCAGAGACCAGCCTTGGGGTGGGGGTGGGGAGGAGTAGGGAGACGCCAGGTATAGGGGGAAGAGGTCTTCATCCGGGCAATACCTCACAAGATGTATACATGGAAGATGTAAATATTGAAGACTAAAAAGTAAAGTTTAACAATAGTAGTGGACACAAATAAAACTGTTGTATACTCTCATGACAGAGTGCTACATAGCAGACACGAATGACCTGCAACTACACCAAAAACATGGGTGACTTTTTAAAATAAAATGTTCATTGTAAGAAACCAGACACAGGATACTGCGTATTTTAAAAATCCTAAATCTAATATATGCTCTCAGAAGTCAGAATAAAGGTTACTCTTAAAGGGAGCATGTGGCGACTAAGCATGGTCACAAGGGCATGTCTTAGATGTGAGCAGTTCTGCTTCCCTAGTGATGCCCCTTCGATGAGTGCATTGCTTAGGTGAAAACTTATGAAATGGTACACTTATGATAGCTTAATTCCTCTGTATTCATATTGTGTACCAATAAAAATTAAAAGCAAATGAATGAGAAGCAGCAGCAATGGGCGTCTAATGTCCTGTGAATCAGAGAACAGGAATTGAAGATAGTGCAGTGTGTGGAGAGAACACACTCCCAACACTCATTGAAGGTGTCTTCAAAGGTAGACAGAGGATGCAGGGGTTCTCCCAGGAGACCAGAGCTGGTGCTGAATTAAGAATTTTTTCCCCACCTGCCATGTGTATGATCGATGAAGCTGGTGCCACAGGTGGTAAAAATATTCTCCAAGTCAATTATGAATTAAGAAAGGTAGATTTATTTAAGGGAGAAGGCATCACGACAAAAGTGGCAGCAGAACAGCAAAAACAGAGTATCTGCTGTCTACCAAGAGGCAGAGGCTAGAGGGAATTTTTATAAAGCCATGTCAGGGTTTAGAGCAGCTCTGGGGAACTGCCTACATGATACAGAGAGGATTGCAAAGGAAAGTTATTTGTGGGATGGGTTCCTCAAGATGGCTGACTGATTGCCGTGTTCTGTGTTTTTAAGATAAGATTAACAGCAATGGCTAACTGCTTTTTCATTTACTATGGGCTAAAGTTTAGTTTACAACAAAGATTTACAGCTGGACAGTGAGCTTTTACAACTCTTTGTTGTGGTCAGGAAATTTCTTTTTAAAATTTTATCTTGAGGTTCCTTTCTTCAACATAATTTACCCAGTTGTTGCTGGCCTAATTGAACCGTATATTTCTCCACACTACCTTCACAGTTGAAGGTATTCACAATGCTTGCCCATAGAATGTCAGCATCATCATGGGCCAGGGACTCTACAGTCTTGATTTTTTTGTTTTCTAAATGGTATTTATAGCAGTTGCTCTTCACTATTTTAACATTGTATGTTGAGCATTGGCAATGTGGATAACCTGTCTCATTAGGTGTTCTATTACTAGACAAAGAAGAGCTTCACTCAGAAAGAATACTGTGATCCAAATTTTTTGGCTTTTAGGCTCAGTACATGGACAGGTAAAACTTTGTGTTCCATCCCCATTCTCTGCTGCACTGTAAAATTTATTGAATTCCCTCTAAAGGAATAGACCAAATCCATTTACAGTTTGCAAAAATCAAGAACACCTGAATCTCCCATAAATATTTGTTGCAGCTTTTGTAAAAATTGTTTAGGATGTAAATCTTACACAAATGAATCATTTCATTATTATAATTATGAGTTCTATAGTAGAAAATTTAAAAACTCTATAAGTAAAAATTCTAAAAAATTCCCCATGTCTTCTGATATCTATCATTGAACATAATTCAACCATGTTGATGTCATCATCATTATTTTAAAACTGTTAATTAGCCTGAAATGTCCTACTTAAATGTAAAAAAATTACATTTTTTCTATATATTATAAATAATTATATTTATATAATGATGATTATACATAAATAATTTCATATATTTTAATTTCATATAAGATGATTCGGTCAATATTTTATTGATTTAGATCTTACCAATGAATTTGAAAAACAAAACTTACAATGTACATTCAACACATTAAAAACACATATCACATACTCTCAAAGTATTACCATAGATGCAATCTATTTTCAATTTTTTTTTTTTGTTTTTTTGAGTGGGAGTCTGACAGAGAGACACTCTGTCACCCAGACTGGAGTGCAGTGGCCGCTCCCGGCCACTGCAGCCTCAACCTGCTGGGCTCCAGCAATCCTTCTGCCTCAGCCTTCCAAGTAGCTGGAACTACAGGCACGCGCTACCACGCCCGGCTAATTTTTTGATTTGTTGTAGAGATGAGGTCTTGCTAAGTTGCCCAGGTGGGTCTCGAACCTGCGGGCTCAGGCAATTCACTCACCTCAGCCTCCCAAAGCACTGGGATTACAGGATAAGCCACCGAGCCCGGCTTCAATTTATTTTTACTTCTGTTTTTGTTAATTAATGAATTTTTTTGTGTGGATTGACAACCATAGTTGACAAAGACAGAAGATAATTTTATTAAGTACTCATTGGTGATTATACATTTATGTAATTCTGTGGGCTGAACTTAGAAATCTTCATTAATATCCCAGACAAATTTTAATGGAAAATCACTCATTTTACTTTGGAAAAATTTGTCAAATCTTTCACTTTGTTCCACAGTCATGTAATTTTTCCAATCTCCAGTGGTACCTGATGGGAGAAGCAGAGAATTATTGAAAAAGTATACGTGGAAAAAAACTGGGATTCTATTCAATTGTGAATAAATAAGCAGAATAAATGCACAGATTTGCTCTTCAACTCTTCTTAGATTTGTACCATATATAGTAAAAAAATTGATTTTAGGTCATCAATACAGATATAGGTGTAAATGAATTCTGACATCATATACACCCTTTTCTACTTTGGTTCAATTAAAATAAGTTGACACAGGTTCAAAATTAAAGATCTTCTAAGAATGCAGTTTAGCAAAAAATGTAAGATACACAAAAGTATATAGCTCACAAATTTTTCTTTTCCTTTTAAAATAAAAAGCAACTTGGAATTGGAAGTGCAATCATGTGTAACTCAACAATGAGGATATATTGTGAAAAACACATCAGGTGATTATGTCATTGTGTGTCACAGAGTGTACTTACATAAATCTAGATGGCATAGCCTACTAACACCTAGGCCATATGGCATATGGTATAGTCTAATCTCCCAGGCTACAAACCTGTAGAATATGTTACTGTACTGGAACTGTGGGCAGGTGTTGCATAATGGTAAGCATTTGTGTCTTTAAAGATAGGAAAGGTACAGTAAAAATACAATATTAAAATCTATGGGACCACTATTGTACATGTGACCCATTGTTGACCAAAAAGTTTTTATGCAACACATGACTTTAATACAGTTCTTTGCTTTTTGGTGTGTTCTTTATACAAATCTGGGTATCTTTCTTTATTCCATCTTCAGGACAACACTTGTATTGTTATTTTCTCTATGAAACAGAGAGAGACAAACTGACCACGAGATTATATAAATATCCAACAAAACCACATAAAATTCATAAACACATAAATTTATGTAAATCTCAACTCTTTGGATTTCATAACCCAGTGAAAGAAGAAATTCCAAATAAGCCTGGAGTATTTCATAGAACCTGAATGTAAGAAAGTCTTCAAAGCATGAAAGGATGGGGACAGGGAAAGGGATGCAGGAGCCATACTGGAAGAGCTACCAGTGACCAAAGCTGGAACAAACTGAGCAGTAAGATAAATAATGTAGAATTGGACTCTCTCACAAAAATATAAGACCAATATTACAATGTTCACACTAGTATAAATAAATGGGCAAATAAGTAAAAAAGAAAGAGAGGGGAATCAATCTTTTCTTAGAGGAGAATTCCAAATAATACATATAGATATTCCCTCTGCAAGTGGGGGAGTTCAGTCATCATGCCCTATTTTAAGATATGCCTGGGGACTTGTTTTTGAGACGAGGGTAGGGAAAGGTATAAATTGTGATTTTACAGTGGAGAGCCCTGGCTAACACTACCTCAACCATGTGATGAAAGTTAACATCGGAGGAATGGGAAGATGGAGGCCAAGCTAGTCAGATTATGCAAGTGCCAGTGTGAGTGATTGAGTGTATGGAAAATTCTGTGTATGTGAGTGGCTGTCTGAGTGAGGGCTCAGGAGAAGGTGGCCAAGGCTCTCCTGGTGTGGCAACTTGTGCCACAGCAGCTGGGCTTGGACCCTAGTGATTCCTGAGAGGCAGAAGCTGAGTGCCATTTTTTTTAAATCAACAAAACCCTTCCTGGGAAGAAGATGCTGGGAGAGACTATGTAGGGGCTTGTGAACAAGTGGCCAGGACTCTCCTGGTGAAACAGGGCTCTCCTGGTGCTGCAGCTGCTCTGCTTGGTCCCTAGAGCTTCCTGAGTTGCAGAAGCCAAGCACCATTTGTTTAAACTGACAAGAGTCTTCCTGGGAAGAAGCCATGGGGAGAGACTACCGGCTCCAGGCTGTGTTTCACCACTGCAGCGGGACAGACTGCCGGCTCCAAGCTCTGCCTCACCAATGCAGCACCTGGCTGGACACTGGCAGCAAAGTCTATGGAGGGAGCCCAGGCAGAGCCCCACTGCAGAAGATGAAAGAGGCACTGTGCCACTATCTTGAAAATGGGGCAGGAAAGTGCTCTGACTTGCTCACCACAGAATAACAGACCCAATCTCTGTGATCAGCAGATCAACTACTCAGGGGTTGATCATGACCCAGACAGAATATCCTGAAAGCACAAACTTTGGAGGAACCTGATGAGTGCTGAGTCTCAGGCACCCCACTCCCTATCCTGATCCAGCCCTGGGACAAAGGATGTGGCCAGAAAAAGATGAGGAAGAACTCCAAAGAGATCAGTGGTGAATCTGGGACTGACCCAACCCTCCTCCTCCCAAGCAATCCTCTGAATGTCAGACCCACATAGCTGGGACACGACTGAGAGGGACGAACCCAGGTGGAGCCTGGACAGCACACGCAATAGGAGGACTCCACTCCAGGATAGACCTGACTGGGGCACCCCCTGAGAGTACTTGGGGAAGAGACATTCTTGCAACTGCCCACCAGAGGAGATCTCCCTGGCCATAGGAGAGTTGGAGGGGAGAACTACAGCCCAGCCACTCCCACTGACCCTCCTCCTTCCCTGGTCCAGACACTGGGGAGAGAGTGAAAGAGGTGGAAGCTCTGCAAGAGGCAGCAAAGAAGCAGATGAGAGGAACAATTACAGAACCTGCCACAAGAGGGCAGGTTAAAAATTTTTTTTTAAATTTTTTGCCTGTTTGTTAGTTTTTCTAATATTTATTTATTTATTTATTATTAATCAATATTTTTTTTTTGGTATTGTAGGGTACAGTTAAGGGTAAGGTATACAAATATGTTTTGTTCAGGCATTCTTGTTGATAAGGGGTGTCTCCCCATCCCCAGACAGATATTGTCTACCATTAACCATCTCCCTTCCCCTCCCTCCCTACCCATAGTTTTCCACCACTGTCAATCCTTTTCTTATAGTATTACAATAGCTATTCAAGGTCCACTATATGAGTGAGAACATGTGATACTCAGATCTTTGTTTCTGTGAGAGGTCACTCAGTATTATAGACTCTAGTTCCATCCAGGTTGCTGTGAAATTCATAATTTTGTTCTTTTTTATGGCTGTGTAGTATTCCATCGTATATATGTACCACATTTTTTTAATCCAGTCCTCTTTTGATGGACAGCATGGTTGGTTCCAGGTTCTTGCTATTGTGAACAATGCTGCAATAAACATACGTGTGCAGGTATCTTTTTCATAGAGTGATTTGAGTTCTTCAGGGTATATTCCCAGCAGGGGGATTGCAGGGTCATATGGGAGGTCCATATTTAGAGCTTTTAGGAATCGCTGCATTGTTTTCCACAGAGGTTGCACTAGTTTGCATTCCCACCAACAGTGTATAAGTGTTCTCTTTTCACCACACCCTCTCCAGCAACTGTTATTTTTTGAGTTATTGATAATTGCCATTCTGACTGGAGCTAGGTGGTATCTCAGTGTGGTTTTGATTTGCATCTCCTTGAAGATTAGTGAGGTTGAACATTTCTTCATGTGTCTGTTGGCTGCTCAGATGTCTTCCTTTGAGAAGTGTCTGTTCATATCTTTTGCCCACTTTATAATGGGGTTGTTTGTTTTTTTCTTTTCAGCACATTTGAGTTCCTTGTAGATCCAAGATGTTAAGCCTTTGTCGGACCTGGAGTTGGCATATACTTTTTCCCAGTCTGTGGGCTGTATCCCTGTTCTCTTGATGGTTTATTTGGCTTTGCAGAAGTTTGTCAGTTTAATGAGGTCCCACTTGTCTGTCTTATCTCTTATGGCCTATGGATTTCGGGTTTTGTTCAGGAATTGGATGCCAGTTCCAATTTTCATAAGGGTGTGTCCTGCATTTTCTAAGGTTCTTATGGTTTGAGGTTCTACACTTAGGTTTCTTATCCATTTAGAGTTAATTTTTGTATATGGGGATAAATAGGGGTCTTGTCTGAGTCTTCTGCATGTGGTCAGTCAGTTTTCCCAGCACCATTTACTGAATAGGTTCTCCT
>NW_007245903.1:926156-966871 GCF_000164805.1 Carlito syrichta
GTTTTGCTTCTGGAATCTCAATTCTATTCCATTGGTCTATATGCGTGTTCCTGTACCAATACCAAGCTGTTTTGATTCTTGTAGCTCTATAGTAAAATTTGAAGTTTGGTAGTGTGATAACTCCTGCCTTTTTTTTTTTTTTGCTGAGTATTGTTCTGGCTATTCTTGGTCATTTGTGTTTCCATATTAATTCCTGTATTTTTTTTTCCAGTTCGGAGAAGAATGCTGCTGGTAATTTGATGGGTATTGCATTAAATCTGTAGATTGCCTTAGGTAGAATGGACATCTTTATAATGTTGATTCTTCCAATCCATGAGCATGAGATAGTTTTCCACTTGTTTGTCTCATTCTTGATTTGTGTTTTGTAGTTTTCATTATAAAGGTCTTTCACATCTCTGTTAGGAAGATGCCAAGGTATTTCATTTTTTGTGTGTGGCTATTGTGAATGGGATTGTGTTTTTTATATGGGTTTCTGTTTGCTTATTATTGTTGTAAAGAAATGCGATTGTCTTTTGCACATTTATTTTATACCCTGAGACTTTGCCAAAGTCCTTTATCAGTGCAAGGAGGCTTTTGACAGATTCTCTTGGGGTTTCAAGGTACACAATCATGTTGTCAGCAAAGAAGGATAACTTGACTTCCTCTTTTCCTATTTGGATACCCCTGATCACCTTCTCTTTTTCTGATTGCTCTAGCTAGAACTTAGCCCACCCACTCCCACTGACCCTCCTCCTTCCCTGGTCCAGACACTGGGGAGAGTGAAAGAGGTGGAAGCTCTGCAGGAGACAGCAAAGAAGCAGATGAGAGGAACAATTACAGAACCTGCCACAAGAGGGCAGGTTAAAAAAAATTTTTTTTAAATTTTTTGCCTGTTTGTTAGTTTTTCTAATTTTTAAAATATTTCTCTTTTGTGCATGAATGAGTATGTGAGGGTTTGATCTGCATCCCCTTTTTTTTCTTTTTCTCTTTCTTTTTTTCTTTGTTTTCTGTTTATGTGTGTATGTGAATGATTTAGTATTCATCTTTCAGGGTTTCTTTTTGTTGGTTTGTTTTTGTTTTTTCATTCTTCACTCTTTTTTTAGTTATATGTGTGAGTATACAATCTGAATTCCTATTCTGTTTTTTTTCCTCTGTTTTTTTCTTCCATACTTTCTTTTTCTTCTCCATTTTTGCTTGATGTGTGTGTGTGTGTGTGTGTGTGTTTCATTGTTTTCTGCTTTCATTGTCCTGTATTTTTTTAAATTAAAAAATTTTGTCCATCTTATTTAATTCTACTTTTCTCTGTTCTCCTCATTGCTGTTCCTGTATCTTGAACTCAGGAGGTACACACACATATCCATTGCATCATCATATAGAGTGCTGGTGAGGAGTGGGTCTCAGGGAAACCATACCACAATCAGTGAACATTGTGATTTGCAAGTGATTTCTGAATCCTAACTCCCCATCCTCTACCTTATTCAGCTCTCAAAACTACAAGAGACAGCAAAGCTTCCCACCCACAGTCCTGTTTCAAAATAGAACAAATCCAAACCCAGGTCAGGGAAGAATAAAGGGTTGAGAAAACATCAGAAGTGAAAGCCACTCCCACTGCCACTGAATGTCAGAACTAAAGAGAAAAGAAAGAGATCTGTCATAAATGAGGAAAAACTAACAGAGGATCACAGGTAATTTCAAGTGTAACAAAGAGAAAACTCCTGAAAAATCAGACCTTGGAGTCCAAACAATGGAAATCACCAATGAATCATCCCAAAATATGACAGGGATTAGGGAACAGATGGAGAGAGTGAATAAGACTCAAGAAAGACAAGATGCAACACTGAAAGGACTTGCAACAGAGATTTTGGTCATAAAAAGTTTCATCCAAGTCAGGCTCAGTGGCTCAGCCTGTAATCCCGCACCTTTGGGAGGCTGAGGTGAGTGGATTGCCAGAACCCGTGGGTTTGAGACCCGCCTGGGTAACTTGGCGAGACCTCATCTCTACAATAAATCAAAAATGAGCCAGGCATGGTAGTGTGCACCTGTAGTTCAGAAAGAAAGAAAGCCTACAAGAGATGTGCAATTATATCAAGAGGCCAAACCTATGCCTGATTGGTATCCCAGAACAAGCTACTTGGAAGACTGAGGTGGAAGGATCACCAGAGCCCAGCAGGTCGAGGCTGCGGTGGCTGGGAGTGGCCATTGCACTCTAGTCTGGGTGACGGAGTGAGACTCTGACTCAAAAAAAAAAAATTTCATACAGAAAATAAATTATAAGATGACAAGCATGGAAAGCAGAATTAATCAAACAGAAGAAAGAATCTCAGAACTTGAAGACCAGAACATAGAATTAACGTGACCTGTAAAACACATAGAAAGAAAACTCAGAAAGAAAGAAAGCCTACAAGAGATGTGCAATTATATCAGAGGTCAAACATATGCCTGATTGGTATCCCAGAACAAGAAAGGGAAATGGAGAACACCTTGGAGGTTATCCAAGAATACTTTCCCCATCTTACCAGAAATTTGACCAGTCAAGCACAAGAGATACAGAGAACCCCCACATGATATAATATGAGAAGACCAACCCTTAGACACATAGTAATTTGCCTACACAAAACACACAAAAGAAAAAAATCCTAAAAGCAGCAAGAGAGAAAACCAATCAGAATACCAGCAGACCTATCAGCAGAAACACTACAAGCAAGAAGGGACTGGAGTCCAATATTCAAAGTCCTCAAAGATAAACAATTTCAACCAAGAATTTCCTACCCAGCCAAGCTCAGGTCTATCAGCAATGGAAAATTAAAATTCTTCCCAGAAATCCAATCCCTAAGAGATTATGCAGCTTCCAGGCTAGCTCTACAGGAGATGCTTAAAAGGTATTAAGCACAGAAGAAAGGAAAAAAAGAATGACTACACATTTCCCAAGACAACAACAGAGTACAGAATTAACAGAGAATACATTGCAACAGCAAACTTGAAAAAACACAAATATATCAACCCCAAAGCTAAAAGAAAACAAGAAAACAAACAAAGAAAAAAACTTTATAAGAACCTCATGACAGGGATAAACAATCACATTTCAATAATCAGCCTGAATGTGAATGTACTAAATGCATCACTGAAAAGAAACAGAATGACAAACTGGATAAGAAACCATGACCCAATTATTTGCTGCATCCAGGAAACTCATCTCACCTCAAGGGATGTACACAGACTCAAAGTTAGAGGATGGAAAACGAGTTTCCAGGCAAATGGATCACAAAAGAAAGCAGGAGTCATGATCTTAATATTAGACAAAGCAACCTTTAGCTATCAAAAATTTAAAAAGATACAAAAGGACACTACATAATGATAAAATACTCAATCCATCAACAAAAAATATCCATCCTAAACATATATGCACCCAACACTGGATCATCAGCATTTATAAAGCAACTACTAAGCAAACTAAAAAAAGATACTGACTCCAACACTATTATAACTGGGGAATCAAATACCCCACTAACAGCCTTAGAAAGATCATCGAGACAAAAAATCAACAAGGAGATCCAGAACCTCAACTTGATGCTTGACCAAATGAACTTAATAGATACCTACAGAATATTCCACCCAACAACCACAGAATATACATTCTACTCACTATCACATGGAATATACACCAAGATTGATCACATCCTCAGCCATAAATCAAGTATAAACAAATTCCATAAGGTTGAAATATTGCCATGTACTTTCTCAGACCACAGGGGAATAAAAATACATATCAACGCCAACAAAACTTCCCCAAAGCCCACAAAGACATGGACACCAACAGAAAGATGCTGTAAAACTACTGGGTCAACACTAAAATCAAAATAGAAATTAAAAGATTTCTGGAAACAAATGAAAATGAAGAAGCATCTTGCCAAAATCTCTGGGATGCCATGAAAGCAGTTCTAAGAAGGGAACTTATATCTCTATGAACACACATCAAGTTAACAGATTAACAAATCACCTAAGGGAGCTGGAACGACAAGACTACTAAAACCCTAACTTTAGCAGAAGAATTCAGATCACCAAAATAAAAGCCCAAATTTGGGACATAGAAGACAAAAATATCATAGAAAACATGAACAAAGCAAAAAGCTGATTCTTTGAAAGAATTAACAGATAAATGGATCCCTTGTCAGCATGACCAAGAAAAAGAGAGAAAAATCTCAAATAAACACAATCAGAAATACAAATGATCAAATCACAACTGACTCCAAAGAAATACAAAAGATTATCAGAGATTACTATGTACACCTCTATGGAAACAAACTTGATAAACTAAATGAAATGGAGGACTTTCTGACATCACAAAACTTCCCAAGGTTGAAACAAGAAGACATTGAGACACTAAATAGACCAATAATGGCCTAGGAAATTGACTATCATGAGAAAACTACCTACAAAAAAAAAAAAAATCCCTGGACCAGATGGCTTTCCAGCAAAATTCTATAAAACATGCAAGAATGAGCTGATACCAATCCTACCAAAAGTATTCCAGTCAATTGAGAAAGATGGAATTCTCCCCAAACATTTTACAAAGCTAACATCACACTGAGAGAGAAACTATGGACTCATATCCCTTATGAACATAGATGCAAAAATCCTCAACAAGATTCTAGTAAATTGGATCCAATAATACATCTCAAAAAACATCCACCATGATCAAATAGGCTTCATCCCTAGGATGCAGGGCTGTTTCAACATTCTCAATACCATAAATATAATTAAAAACATCAACAGATGTAAAAACAAGAAAAGCATGATTATATCATTAGATGCAGAAAAAGCTTTTGATAAAATCCAGCGTCGCTTCTTGATAAAAAACCTCAAACACCTAGGTATAGAAGGAACATACCTCAAAGTAGTAAGCACCATCTATGAGAAACCCACAGTTAGCATATTGCCAAATGGACAGAAACTGGAAACATTTCCCCTGAAAACTGGAACAATACAAGGCTGCTCACTCTCACCTCTCTTGTCCAACATTGTGCTGGAAGTCCTAGCTAGAGCAATTAGATAAGAGAAGGATATCAAGGGCATCCAAATAGGAAAAGAGGAAGTTAAGCTATCTGTCTTTGCTGATGACATGATACTATACCTAAAAAATCCAAGAGAATCTTTCAAAAACCTGTTTGCGCTGATAAAGGACTTTGGCAAAGCCTCGGGGTACAAAATAAATGTGCAAAAGGCAGTTGCTTTCTTGTTTTTGTTTTTGTTTTTGAGTTGGAGTCTCACTCTGTCGCCCAGACTGGAGTGCAGTGGCCGCTCCCGGCCACCGCAGCCTCGACCTGCTGGGCTCCAGCGATCCTTCCGCCTCAGCCTTCCGAGTAGCCGGAATTGCAGGCATGCACTACCACGCCCAGCTGATTTTTTGATTTATTGTAGAGATGAGGTCTTGCTGCCCAGGCGGGTCTCGAACCCGCGGGCTCAGGCAATCCATCCACTTCAGCCTCCCAAAGGCACGGGATTACAGGCTGAGCCACTGAGCCCGGCAGCAGTTGCTTTCTTATACACCAACAACAAGCAGGCATTTGCTTTCTTATACACCAAACAAGCAGGCAGAGAACCAAATAAAAAGCACAATCCCATTCACAATAGCCACACATGCACATAAAAATGAAATACCTTGGCATCTTTCTAACCAGAGAACTGAAACAATGCTCAAAGAAATTCAAGAAGACACAATCAAATGGAAAAATATTCTGTGCTCATGGATAGGAAGAATCAACATTGTTAAGATGTCCATCCTACACAAGGCAGTCTACAGATGCAATACCCATTAAGTTACCAACATCATTTTTCTCAGACCTGGAAACGACAATACAGAAATTTATATGGAAACATAAATGACCACAAATAGCCAAAACAATCCTTAGCAAAAGATAACAAAGCAGGAGGTATCACACTTCCAGACTTCAAACTTTACTATAAGGCTACAATAATTAAAACAGCCTGGTATTGGTACAAGAACAGGCATATGGATCAATGAAACAGGATAAAGATTCTAGAAGCAAAGTCTCAATTTCTCAACCAACTCATCTTTGACAAAACCTCCAACAATAACCACTGGGAAGAGGAGCACCTATTCAGTAAATGGTGCTGGGAAAACTGGCTGACCACATGCAGAAGATTGAGACAGGACCCCACCTGTCAGCATACACAAAAATCAACTCTAAATGGATCAAAGACCTAAATGTAAAGCCTCAAACTATAAGGATCTTAGAAAATGCAGGAGACACACCTATGGAAATTGGAACTGGCAACCAATTCCTGATCAAAACCCCAAGTGCCCATGCTGTAAGGGATAAGATAGGCAAGTGGGACTTCATTAAACTGAAAAGCTTCTGCAAAGCAAAAGAATCATCAAGAGAGTGAGTGGACAGCCCACAGAATGGGAAAAATGTTTTTTAACTGTATATCTGACAAAGGACTAACATCTAGGATCTACAAGGAACTCAAATGTGTTGAAAGAAAAAAAAATAGTCCTATTAAAAAATGGGCAACGGGCAATTAGACAAGAGAAGGAAATCAGGGGTAACCAAATAGGAAAAGAGGAGGTCAAGTTATCCCGCTTTGCTGATGATATGATCCTATACCTTGAAAATCCAAGAGAATCTGTCAAAAATCTGCTGACACTGATAAAGGACTTTGGCAAAGTCTCAGGGTACAAAATAAACATGCAAAAGTCAGTTGCATTCCTATATAACAACAACAAATAAAAAGCACAATCCCATTCACAATAGCCACAAAAAAAGAAAAGAAAAGAAATAAAGAAATACCTCGGCATCTTCCTAACCAGAGAAGTGAAAGACCTTTATAATGAGAATTACAAAACACTGCTCAAAGAAATCCAAGAAGACACAAACAAATGGAAAAATATACCATGCTCATGGATAGGAAGAATCAACAGTGTTAAGATGTCCATCCTACCAAAGGCAATCTACAGATTCAATGCAATACCCATTAAGTTACCAACATCATTCTTCTCAGATCTGGAAATGACAATACAGAAATTCATATGGAAATATAAATGACCACGAACAGTCAAAACAATCCTTAGCAAGAGAAATAAAGCAGGAGGTATCACACTTCCAGACTTCAAACTCTACTATAAAGCTACAGTAATCAAAACAGCTTGGTATTGGTATAAAAATAGGCACATGGACCAATGGAACAGGATAGTGTTTTCGAAAGCAAAGCCTCAATTCCTCAACCAACTCATCTTTGACAAAGCCTCCAACAAAAACTACTGGGGAGAGGAAAACCTATTCAGTAAATGGTACTGGGAAAACTGGCTGACACATGCAGAAGACTGAAACAGGACCCTTATCTATCACCATGCACAAAAATTAGCTCTAAATGGATCAAAGATCTAAATGTAAAACCTCAAACTTTAAGGATCTTAGAAAATGCAGGAGACACCCTTATGGAAATTGGAACTGGTAACAAATTCCTATTCAGAAACCTAAAGATCAATACCTTAAGAAATAAGATAGACAAGTGGGACCTCATCAAGTTAATGAGCTTCTGCAAAGTAAAAGAAACCACCAAGAGAGCAGGGAGATAGCCCACAGAATGGGAAAAAATATTTGTCAACTGTATATCTGACATCTAGGATCTACAAGGAACTCAAACACTCCAAAGGGAAAAAACAAACAGCCTCTTTTAAAAGTGGGCAAAAGACATGAATAGACACTTCTCAAAAGAAGATATACAGGCAGCCAACAGACACATGGAAAAAGTGCTCAGCCTCACTCATCATCAAAGAAATGCAAATCAAAACCACATTGAGATACCACCTAACTCCTGTAAGAATGGCCACCATTAATAAAACAAACAACAACAGATGCTGGCGAGGATGTGGAGAAAAGGGAACGCTTCTACACTGCTGGTGGGAATACAAACTTGTACAACCTCTCTGGAAAACAGTCTGGAGATTTCTGAAAGAATGAGAAATTGACCGTCCATATGACCCAGCAATTCTCCTATTGGGAATATACCCAGAGGAACTCAAATTAGTCTACAAAGAAGATACCTGCACACGAATGTTTATTACAGCTCTATTCACAATAGCAAAAACATGGAACCAACTATGTTGCCCATCAAAGCTGGACTGGATAAAAAAATGTGGTACATATACACAATGGAATATTATGCAGCTATAAAGAACGACAAATATATGGACTTTGCAGCAACTTGGATGGATTTGGAGTCGATCATACTCAGTGATTTATCACAGAAACAAAGAACAGCATTCCATATGTTCTCACTCATAAGAGGACCTTGGACAATTATAATGCTATAAGAAAGCAATTGGTAGTAATGGGAAACTGTTGCGGGGGCGGGGGGTGGAATTGGCAGTTGAGGGAAACTGCTAGGGCAGGGAGGGGAATACCTCATTAACAGGGGTACCTGCATGATCAATGATTGTTTACCTAACCCTGAATTGTATCCCACATCTTTACATTAAAAATTAAAAATGTTTAAAAAATGGGCAAAAGACATAGACACTTCTAAAAAGAAGATATACAGGCAGCCAATAGACACATGAAAAAGTGCTCAGTCTCACTAATCATTAGAGAAATGCAAATCAAAAGCACCTTGAGATATCACCTAACCCCAGTAAGAATGGCCATCATTAATAAAACAAACAACAGATGCTGGCAAGGATGCAGAGAAAAAGGAATGCTTCTACACTGCAGGTGGGAATGCAAACTAGTATGACCTCTTTGGAAGACAGTGTGGTGGTATCTGAAAGAACTAGAAATTGACCTTCCATATGACCCAACAATTCCCTTATTGGGAACATACATGGAGGAACTCAAATCATTCTACAAAAAAGATAACCTGCACACGCATGTTAATTGCAGCACTATTCACAATAACAAACACAAGAAACTCACTATGCTGCCCATTGAAACTGGACTGGATTTTTAAAATGTGGTACATATACACAATGGAGTATTATGCAGTCATAAAGTAGGACAAACATGGACTTCGCAGCAACTTGGATGGACTCAGTGTCTATCATACTCAGTAATCTGTCACAGAAACCAAGAACAGAGTACCATATGTTCTCACTCATACGCGGACCTTGAACAATTATCATAATACTATAAGAAAGGGACTGGCAGTAGTTTGAAACTGCCAGGGGAGGTGAAGTGGTATCGGCAATTGAGGGAAACTGCCAGGGGAGGGGTGGCACCTCATCAACAAGGGTACCTGTGTAATAAACATTTGTATACCTAACCTTGAATCGTACCTCACATCTTTAAAATAAAAAATTTTAAAGTTAAAAAAAAAAAGAAAGTTAGCATCATAGTGATCTGTGAATACCATGTGGACTCTGAAATGCTGATGAGAAGCATATTTCATCTTTGTGGTATAATTTCCAAAAGCCTGTAACTCTAACATTACAATGATAATCCATGATAAACCTAGATTGGGAGATACACTACAGGACACCTGGTCAGTACTCTTCAAGATGGCCAAAGTTGTGAAAAACATTTCCCATAAGCCAAGAGAGTTGTGACAATTAGATTCTATGTGGTACACTAGAATCGGTCCTGGAGCAGAAGAACAATAAGGGGAAACACTCTTGCAAAGAGGGGAAACACTCTTACTATTATCTATGACCTGGAGGTCATAGATATTACTATTATCTGGAGGTCATAGATAATAGTAAGGTATATAATGCCTTATGTAACAGTAAGGTAACAATGTTGACCTCTTACTCCTGACAAGTATACCATGGCTAACAGAAGATATTAACAACAGAGGCAACTGAGAATAGACTATCACAATATGGAAAATGCTTGTATAGTCTTACCAGCTTTTCTGTAAATACAAAATTGTTTTCAAAACATTATTAAAATAATGTAAAAAAAGTTTTGAAACATCATTGCTTTTAAGGACTTAGTTATTGTACCTATGTTTTCTCACAGGGAATTAAAACTGTGTGTGTGTGTGTGTGTGTGTGTGTGTGTGTGTATGTGTGTTTCTCTTAAATTTCTTTAAAAACCATAATGTTGTTTAAGACAATGTTTATAACACAGTCTGTTAAATTTATGAAATATATAAATGTAATATAAAGCTACACAAATCAGATAGGCTTATTATTTTTATATTATTTATATACAAAAATCACAATGGAAATTAGAAAAATCATTTGAACTGAATGTAAATGAAAATACAACATATAAAAATTTATAAGATGAGCCCAACAATGCTGAACTTTATAGATATAAATATCTATATGAGAAAAAAATACCTCAATTAGTAAACTAAGCTTTTATCTTGAAAAACTAGAAAAGAAGTCCAAAATTATCCAAAACAAACAGGACTAAGGAAATTATAAAGATTAGAGTAAAAAATCAGTTAAATGCCGGGCTCGGTGGCTCAGCCTGTAATCTCACGCCTTGGGAGGCTGAGGTGAGTGGATTGCCTGAGCCCGCGGGTTCGAGACCCGCCTGGGCAACTTGGCAAGACTACATCTCTACTGTAAATCAAAAAATTGCCAGGCATGGTGGCTTATGCCTGTGGTTCCAGCTATTTGGATGGCTGAGGCAGAAGGATCGCCTGAGTCCAGCAGGTCAAGGCTGTGTTGGCCGTGGACGTGCCACTGAACTCAAGCCTGGGTGACAAAGTGAAACTCTGACTCAAAAATAAAAAATAAGCCGGGCTCGGTGGCTCATCCTGTAATCTCACGCCTTTGGGAGGCTGAGGTGAGTGGATTGCCTGAGCCCGCGGGTTCAAGACCCGCCTGGGCAACTTGGTGAGACCTCATCTCCACAGTAAATAAAAAAATTAGCCGGGTGTGATAGCGCACTCCTGTAGTTCCAGCTACTTGGAAGGCTGAGGCGGAAGGATCGCTGGAACCCAGCAGGGCGAGGCTGCGGTGGCCGGGAGAGGCCACTGCACTCCAGTCTGGGTGACAGAGTGAGGCTCCAACTCAAAAAAAAAATCAGTTAAATATAGAGCAAAAAATAGATAAATAAACTGGAGATAATTCATGATGCTAGAAGTTGGTTATGTGAGAAAATTAAACTTTTTTCAAAGTTTCAGGTGGACAATAAGAAAAGAGAAAAGATGATGAATACAAAATGAAAGAGAGAACATCTGTACAGACAATATAGAATTAAAAGGGCAACAATGTTCCTTCTTGGTTGGCAAAGAAAAGTTAAAAATAAAATAGACAAGAGAAAAAACAAAAAAGAAAAGAATTAAAAGGGCTATCAAGGAATATTATAATGAATGCCACATAACCAAATTTGGTAACTTAGAAGAAATGGATACATTTCATAGAAAGACTCAAATGACCATAACTGACTCAAGAAGAATGATAAAATCTGAATTGATTGACATCAATTAAAGAAAAAGATTACTAACTTAAAATTTATTACAAAGAAAAATCTAGGCTTAAATTAATTCATTGGTCAATTCTACCAAACATTTAATATAACACAATGCCAATCTTACACAAATGCTTTTCATAACTAAAGAGCTAGAGAAAACTTTCTAAATTGTTCTTTATGAGCCCAAAGCCCGACAAATAAGTGCAAATAAACAAAATCACAGACCAGGAAACTTCATGAAATCATTAACACAATATTACCAAATAGAATCCAGCTATTTTTATAAAGGATTATTTACCATTACTAATTGAGATAAATCCCAAGAATACAAAGCTGGTTTAAACTGACACAAATTAATTTAATAAAGAATACAATATTAATAGAATGAATAAAAATATCATAGTAGTATAATACTATGCAAAGAAAAGGCATGGGACCAAATTCAAACTCAGTTTTGATACAAGCTCTCAAACTAAGATAGGAAGAAATTTTGTGACCTGATAAAGGCAATCTACAAGAAACCCACAGCTGCCATCAAACGGACCAAATGCATCCTCTTAAAACAGGGAGCAAGGCAAGGATCACTCCCAACATGTGTATTCAACTTTATGCTGGAGAGTTTAGCCCATGCAATAAGTAACAACAACAACAACAAAAAGAAATAAAAGTACCCATATTAGAAAGAAAGGGGCAAAACTTTATTCTCATAAAACATGATATTTGCATTCGCAAGATATCTACAAAAATAATTTCAGAAATAATCATTTTAGTAAGGTCGTGGAACACAAGAATAATGAAAATAATCTATTATATTTATATATAAGAATAGAAAGTATAAAAACCAAAGTAAGACAAAAAAAATTTACCATAGCACAAAAAATAAAATATGTAAGAATAAATGTAACAAAAGAAATGCAAGATCTTCACACTACAAAATGTAAAAAATTAGTGAAAGAATTTAACGAGGATTAAAATAAATGGGAAGCTTCACCAAATTCATGTGTCAGAAGTTTCAATATAGTTAAGATTTTTTAAATTTTTGTACCATAATTTTATGCATGTTGCATACACATATATATTACATATATAATATTTTTGAGTTTTAGGAAAATGTGCAACAATGCATTATTATAATTATTATATAATTTTGTCCCTTAAAATAGTCCACAGAAGGAAAGGAAGTAGATTTGTATAGTTTGCTATATTAATCTTCTTAATATCATTCTAGTTCTTGCTTTCTGGGGATTTAAATTCCTGGTGGTTTCATTTCCTTATGCCAGCACAACTTTGTAATTACCCACTTTTTTTGTGCAGTTTTGTCAAATATATATAATGTCTATATACTATCTATTCAATGCCACAATTATATACATACTGATTTTTACAATTGCTTTCTAAAATACTAAGAGATGAAGGAGAAATGTACAATTAAATGGACTTTTATAATATCACCATATTTACTTTTATCAGTTTCCTTTTTAAAATATAGATTTCTTTCTATATCTTCAATAAGGCAATCTCTGAATTTTTTTGGAGGGGTGTATGGAGACCATTCAAATCTAAAGTGGACTTTGATATATTTGTATTCACCTACCACTCTTGGAACTGTTTTGTATTCATTGATAGAGGCTTTTATTTCTACACTTTCTGATGTGGTCATTTTTGTCTTTTTTTTTTTTTTTTTTTTTTTTTTTAGGTTGGGGTCTCACTCTGTAGCCCAGGCTGGAGTGCAGTGGCATGATCACAACTCACCACAGCCTTGACCTCCTAGGTTCAGGTGATCCTTCTGCCTCAACCTCCCGAACAGCCAAGACTACAGAAGCACCAAAACGCTCAGCTAATTTTTTTCTTAAATTTTGTAGAGACGAGGTCTCACTATATTGCCTAGGCTGGTCTTGAACTCCTGGGCTCAGGCAATCCTTCCAACTTATCTTCCCAAAGTGCTGGGATTGCAGACATGAACCACTGTGCCAGGTTAATTTCTGGTGTTTTTTTTTTTTTGAGTTGGAGTCTCACTCTGTCACCCAGACTGGAGTGCAGTGGCCGCTCCCGGCCACCGCAACCTTGACCTGCTAGGCTCCGGCGATCCTTCCGCCTCAGCCTTCCGAATTTCTGGTTTTAATCAACATTTTATACAAATTCATTGTATCTTTATTTTTGGTGTATCAGTTATGCTTCCTTTAAAATGCTTAATGGTCACCTAGCTTCCAATATACCTTTTTTAACTCAACTGGAAAGTTTGTCTTCAAATAACATAGTTCCTCTTTTGCTGAAAGTACCTTGGAACACATTATTCTCATTTCCTCCCTTCTGTAGACAATTGTGTTCTTCATTTTACTTATTATAAGCTATAATCACCTCATATATTATTATTTCTTCAAACTAAAAGTTCTCTGTGGATCAATTAGAATAAGAAAAATAAGACATGATTACCTTCATTTCTTCTCCTCTTATTCATTACCTTTCTTTATGTAGATATGTTTTTCTTTTGGCCAAAGGAAATCTTTCAACATGTCTGCCAGAGTAGGTCTGCTGGTGATAAATTTTCTTTTTTTCTGGGCATGTATTTATTCCTTCTTTGCCTCTGAAGGATAATTTTGCTGAATAGATCATTGTAGGCCAGTAAACTCTTTCTCATACTTTAAATATATTACCTACTCTTATTTCTTGCATGGTTTCTGATGAGATGTCTGATACCATTCGTTCCTTCTTTCTCTATGATAAGATGTTTTTATTCTCTGGTTTCTTTCAAGGTTTTCTTTGTTTTCTTTTTTACCATTTGAATGTGCTATCCCTCAGTGTAGGTATTCTAGTATTTATTCTGTTTGGTCTCTGCCTTGCCTGGATCTATGGTTTGGTATTTCTTGTTGCCTTGGGAGGTTCTCAGCCATTGTTACCTGAATTATTTCTTCTCCTCCATTTTCCTCTTTTCTCCTCTGGTATTCTAATTATGTATATGCTACACTTTTTAAAATTGTCCCACAATTCTTGGAGGGTCTTTTCTATTCTTTAATTCTCTTTTGTGTTTGCCATTCAGTTTAGAAAGTTTACATTGACCTATTTCAAAACTCACTGACTTTTTTTCTGGCTGTGTCAAGTTTATTAATAAGCCCATTCAAGGTATTATTTATTTCTTTGGTAGTGTTTCTTATTTCTAGCATTTCCTTTTGATTTCTTCTTAGAACTTCTATCATGCAGCTTACATTACTAATTTTTTCTTATATGTTGTTTATTTTTTCCATAGAGTCATTAACATATTAATCACAGCTATTTTAAATTTTTGAAAGATCATTCCAAAATGTTTGTCAGGTATTGATATGGTTCTCTTGCTTTATTTGTCTCTTCCAATTGTATTTTTTCTTTGCCTTGTAATTTTTTTTTCTTTTTGAGTCAAGTTCTCACTCTGTTGCCCAAGCTGGAGTGTAGTGGCACGATCATGACTCACTGCAGCCTTGACTTCCTGGACTCAGGCAATCCTTCCACCTCAGTCTCCTGAGCAACTGGGACTACCAATGCACACCACCATGTTCAGTTAATTTTTTAATTTTGTATAGAGTCAAGGTCTCACTATATTGCCCAGGCTGGTCTCAAACGCCTGGGCTCAAGAAGTCCTCCTTCCTTGGTTTCGCAAAGTGCTAGAATTACAAGCATGAGTCACTGCACCTGGCCCAACTTTGTCATTTTTCAAACTGAAACAATAGCCAGGCTCAGGCCTATAATCTCAGCACTTTGGGAGGCCAGGTGAGAGGAATGCCTGAGCCCATTGGTTCAAAACCAGCCTGGGCAATTTGGAGACTTCATCTCTACAATAAATCAAAAAATTAGCCGGGTGTGGTGATGCGTTCCTGTAGTTTCAACTACTTGGAAGGCTGAGGCAGAAGGATCATCTAAGCCCAGCAGGTCAAGGCTACAGTGGCCATGAGCATGCCTCTGCACTCCAGTCTAGGTGACAGCGTGAGATTCCAACACACACAAAAAATCGAAACAACAGCATTATGTATTGGGTCTTGAGAACTAAGGCCAAAAGCCTTCAGTATGAGAGTGTATGTTAATCTGACTAGGGCTTTGTAATGTTTACTGTTGGTTCTGTGACCCACTGTTATACTGGAACCCTGTTGGTATAGTGGTAAGTTATAAGAGAAGGAAAACTTCTGATTTGTCTTGAGGCTTTGATAAACTGTAATCTTATTATTAAATATTAGTCAAAACCTGTACCCTGGGCTTCGACCTTCAGAAGTATTTCTTTGCTTGGCTCTACTTTCCAGAACTTTAAAAAAAATCATATAGTATGTTCTTCATTGCTCTCAGTCATCAACTTAATAAAGTTGTGTTCAGTGCACTTGTATTATTAAGGAAGAGAATGTAAAGATGAATATTAGTGAGTTTCCTCATTAAAATATACAGCAGTGTAAGCGTTCAAGATTCAAAATCCATTTGACAGGCAACATGACATCTTAAAAGTTGTTGTGGAGAAGTTGAATAAATCAGCATACCTTCATGGAAATAAGAAGTGAGCAAGGTTACAGTCTATAGCAATGGATTATCATATGATCCCATGGAAAATCATCAATAAGAATGATGTTGTACATAATGAAAACAATCTTTTTAGTCTGGAAGTACCTTTGAGGAAGAACGTCATCTTTTCCATTTTCCAATATTGATTTTCAACTGTAATTTCATCATTCACAACTGGATCATCCTTCATATTCTCAAACATGGCTTGTTCCATAACAGAATCGACGTCCTTGTCACTCAGCTCTTTTCTGAGAAATCTGCAGATTTTTAACACCGAACTTCTGAAATCCTAAAAGAAACACAGATTGGAAGTCAGCAATATAAATAAGTGTGAATATTTTACACTCTATATGTGAACTTAAATTAATGTTTAATTAGCTTTGCCATTTTAAAATTGGGGCATAACATCTACCAAAACCGTGTTGTTGTGTGGATTAAGTAAGAATGAATAGTAGAGAGAAAAAGAAGGGCCTAGAGCATTCAAAACAGATAGGCACTCTTTCACTACTTTTGTTCTGAAAGGCTGGAGAATTCCGAATGAGCCAGTATCAGCTTCAACCTTTTAATTGCAGACAACAACAACAACAAATATTGGGTTTTAATTATTCATGTGTAATCCCATTGCAGACTGAGATTGATGGGTGCCACGTGGGTCTGAAGAGAAATATGAGGATGATGATGTGAATGCTTCTAAGTGGTTTCAATAGGTTTCTGCCTGCACTGAATATACTATTTGCTTTCTGACCAGGAATTTGCATGTTATTTTTTGAGTGACTACTGATTCCACTATTTCCCACAGGAATCACGGTTTGATTGAGCACTCCTGAAATACGATTCAAGGATAAAAGGAGGGGTAATGAAAATTGTGGACTTGCTTAATCTAGGATAAAGATGACATGGTTTCTAGTTCTGGCTCTGGACCTAAGGAAAATTCACTTTTCACCTGATGGCCTCAGTCTTTCTACATAAATCCCTGCCACCACCACCTCTATGAAGTTGTTTTCTTCATTCAAGGGTGTGGTGAAGAACTCTGTATGTTCTGGAACATATAATGGTCATGTACTATAAACACTATGTATAGGAAATCACCTGACTATCACAATAAACATAAAGGATTGTCCTGATTTTAATTTTATAATGAGGATGCTGAGACTATCACTCAAAAAATTGGCAGTTGGCAGAATCAAATTCAAATAAATTTCATCTCACTCTAAGCCTACACTTCAGAGCCATTTTCTCTGACTTTATGGCCTCCTCTATTTGCTGGACTCTATTGACTACGTTCCTGTGTGCATATGAACAGGTCCCTAGGTGGACTATATTCACAGCAGGGATTGAATTCTAAATGTGATTTGAACTCACCTTTTTCATTTCCTTATATGGTATGAAAAGAATATTGAACTGATGTCTGTGCTCATACCAACCTCTGATGTGATCAAACCAAAGACCGCCCATCACTGTAGAAAAATGAGTCAATGAGTGTGTGGAATAGCCTTGAAAATACAGCTGTCCATGGTACACATGTAAAATAAGGCCCCAACCCATCTGCCTTCCATATACCCTTCCATTTCTCCTGCTAGATATTTGGACCAAGGAATGTGTCAAACAGCTGTCCCAGGAGCATGCCTAGAATTACAAGAGAAGCTGACTTCCCTCAACTGTGTTCCCTGAACAAAAGGCAAACCCTCTCATGTGAGCCAAGAGGCTAAAAAATAAACCCTATACCTCAGCTATTACTGTTTCCTGTGCATTTACCTTCTGCTTCCATCTAGTTCCATTCTGTGCATGAGCACCCTTGATAAGTTGTAGGGAGCAGGAGATTTTCTATAAAGCCCTGAGCCTTTCATAGCTCCATCCCTCTCCTCTGCACAGTACATAGGAGGAGGGTAGAGCCTCCTGTTAAATAAGGAATCATACACTGAAAAAGATGAGGAAGCATCTGAGCTGCCTTGCCCCCTTTCACTTGTGTTCAGAACATCTGCTTCTCCCAAGTGACTCAACTGCAGAACTGCTCATAGTTCTTTTCTGAAGAGACGCAAACACTTCCTGGGCTATAACTTCTGGCAAATTATGTATCTGTTCCACAGGAACTGTGTTGTGAATATTGAATTTACCCAACATCTTTCTTCAAAATGCTCTCACAACATTCCCTAGCAAATTTTATGACTTCCTCAGTGGTAAACCTACACCACAAATCTACTGCTTGTTTTCCTCTGATAGAAATTAAAACTCTGATTCATTACCTTTTCCTTCTAGAAACTTTTTCATAAATTCCTCCATGGTATTTGTAGACTGGAATATTGGCATCATATTTGAAAAATGAAAGAATGAGTTCATAACATCTTTAGGGTTTCTGTACACATAAATGATCTGCAAGAAAAAATTATACATTTACTCTTAGATTTATATAAATTTATATTAGAAAAAATATTTTTATTTGACCACTCTTACAATTTTTCAAAATTGTATATATTTATTATAGTCTGAAATTTATCACCAGATTATTTACCAGAAAAGTATACAAAAGATGTGAGAGAAAAAGCAAATATAACAACACATTAAACACTTATGCATTTAAGTAAAGGCAATACGGGCATTTGTTGGAGTATTGTTTATAGGTTGTGGCAAGTAAGAAAATGAACAAAAGTGAGGATAAATTTTAAAGTATATAGCTGCAAAAAACAGAACAAAAATAAATATATTTTGCACAGATACACATGAACATACATGATGAGTAATTTTGAGGTTATTCATATCTACCAGAAGCCATATGACTTTTCAATCTGTTCATTTAATGATAGTCAAGGATTTATCAAAGAAAAGTAGTTAATTATGGGAGAATGGATTGGTAATAGTAACAGGAAAAGAAAACAAACTTCTAAGAGTTTAAAAGTCATCTTATGAAGACCCGACAATTAAGTTTGCGTACTCATCCTAGAAAGAGAGCTCCATTTTCCAGTAAGATGATGAGGGAACAGGTCAGACTGTGAGATTCTCTGCAAAAGCAAGTGTCTATAAAGACTCTCTGCATAAGTGGGTGTGTGCCAGTGAGTGAAAGTTCGTCTGAGGGAAGACTTGGGTTCATGCACCCAGATTCTCCTTCAGAGGTGACCCTCCATTGCCCTGAGATTGAAGCCACTAGTGCACAGGATCATCTTCTGTTTTCAGGGCTTTCCTGAGAAAAGGTTGTGGAAAACAACTGATCCTCACCACCTGGTGCCCAGCCCATACCATCACCTATGACAGCAGAGGGGCTCAAGCCCCGGATCCGTGGAGAGAGTAGGTCAGGAAGAGCTGGAGAGGAGCCTCACCACCAGAGAGGAAGCACCAACCAGAGTCATTTTCTCCGTCCTGGGACCAGGCAGAGACCTGCATTGACCCACCCAGCTCCACCCAGCCTCCAACCTGGGACCTAGAGGTTATTTCATCAGATGCCACTCCCCCATGTTGGAACAGGCACAGACATGTCAGATCTGAGTGGGAGACTTTGCAACAGTGGTGGCAAGCCAGGTGAGTCCAGATCTGATCCATCCTCCTTCCACAATGGTCCATGTGAGACAGGAGATAGCTAGAGAAAGACTAGGCAGACAGGTAGGTCCTCTGATAATAATGTAGCAAATTCCCAGCAGGCCTCTCAGGCTCAGCTTTGGTAAATAAGCTCTCTGCAAGCCTCTCAAACTAGAGCTTAAGTACTCACTGCTGGGATTGAAAAGCAACCAGTCAGCTCACCATTAGGCCCCTACCTCCTGCCAGTTGGTCCTTAATACTGACCAATCAAAACAGCTACAGCTCACAGCTTGTGCTAGCCAATTGACTTGGGCTTAGGGCTGTATAAGCACCAGGTTTTGACCTCAGAGATGGGCAACACCTTTGACCTCAGAGATGGGCAACACCCTCCCACTGCGGGAGTTTTTTTGTCCTTAATATATACTGCTTTCTCACTTTCCAGCTGTCTGTGTCCCTCATTCTTCCTGGGCATGAGACAAAAACCTCAGCCCTGAAAAGCTGCAATCTGAAGAGCTACAGCAGATAGTTGGAGATGAAAAGTTGTGCACCCCAGAGGCTGGCTTGTCAGCTGATGGAGCCGGCTGAGCCAGAAGAGCTGTTGGAAGAAGGCAAGACTCTGAAGCTGAGACACCCAGGGGGCTAGGCTTGCTGGCCCACTGAATCAGCAATAATCTAAGGGCTTGGCTTGCCAGCCCATTAGAGCTGACACTTCTGGGGCTAGGCTTACCAGTCCCTTGATGACCCTCCCTGGGGGCTTGGCTGGCTGACCCATTGAGCTGACACTCTTGAGGCCCAGACTGACCTGAAAAATCCACATCACATGGGACATCTTATCCATGCTGAGAGCAACCCTATCAGCCTGCACTGAGAGCAGAGGGGAGGGACTGGAGACCAGAGCTGAAAGGGAGTTGAAGTTACAGGAACAGCCTCAGAGCAAGTTTCATTTTTTGTCTTTTTGTTTGTTTATTTTGCTTGTTTTTGTTTGTTTGATTTTTTTAGTTTTTTTCTCTTCTCTCTTTCTGTTTTTGATTAAGTTTTCATACTTGCTTTGTTTCTGTTCTTTTATTGCCATTTCTTTAGACTTCTTGTTTGTGTATGGGTATTTTTGAGGGAAAGTATATCAATAGGGGGGTTTTGTCAGTTTGTGTGTTTGTATGATTGTATTTTTTAATCTTTTCTGTCTTTGTTTGTGTCTCTTTTCATTTGTTACTTTGTATACCTGCTTTCCCTCTTCTTCTTCTTCTCTTTCTCCATCTTCTTCTCATCCCCCTCCTTCCTTTCTTCATTTTTTTCCTTTGTCTTCATTTCACTTTCAGGGGTCAAACTTACACACCTACTGCATGGACAGATTGTAAGGGAGTGGGAAATGAGTTGCAGGGGGCCCACACATCTGTCAGCAGATACTGGGATCTGCAACTAGTTTCTGAGTCACAGCTCCCTCCCTCAATTAAATCTCACAACTGCAAAAACCACAGTCACCCACCCACAGTCCAGTTTCAGAGTTGAACAAAACCAGAGGAGCCACATAAAGAAGAATAGGAGATTGAGCAAACAGAAGTAAAAGAACAACAGAATTAAAGAAGAGGTTAAAAAATGGGGGGAGGAAGGCCAGTCTTGGTGGCTTAGTCTGTAATCCCACCACTTTGGGAGCTGAGGTGAGTGGATTACCTGAGCCCATGGGTTCAAGACCAGCCTGGGCAACTTGGTGAACCCTCGTCTCTACAATAAGTAAAAAATTAGCCAGGTGTGGTAGCACACACCTGTAGTTCTGGATACTTGGAAGATTGAGGCAAAAGAATTGCCAGAGCCTGATAGGTTGATGCTGGGGTGGCCATGAGTGTGCCACTGCACTCCAGTCTGGGCAGCAGAGTGAGACTCCAACTTAAAAAAAAGGTGGGGTGGGGTAGGAAAAACTACACAAATGAAGAAAAACAAAAACCCATTGTTATATCACTAAGCGCAGAAAAAACTTTTGATGAAATCCAGTACTCATTCTTGATTAAAAACCTCGAACATCTAGGCATAGATGGAACATACCTCAAAATAGTAAAGAGTCATCTACGAGAAACCCACAGCTCACATACTGCTTAACAGAAATTGGAACCATTTTCCCCTGAAAACCAGAACACGACAAGGATGCCCACTTTCACCCCTCCTTTTCAACATAGTTTTGGAAGTCGTAGCTAGAGCAATCAGACAAAAAAGAGATCGCGGTATCCAAATAGGAAAAAAAGAAGTGAAGTTATCCCTCTTTGCAGACGACATGATGCTATGCCTCAAAAACTCAAGAGAATCTGTCAAAAACCTGCTTGTACCAATAAAAGACTTTGGCAAAGCCCCAGGGTAAAATAAATGTGCAAAAGACAGTAGCATCTCTATGCACCAACAATAGACAAACAGAAACCCAAATAAAAAGCACAATTCCATTCACAATAGCCACAAAAAATTTGCAATACCTAGGCTTCTTCCTAACCAGAGATGTGAAAGACCCTTACAATAAAAACTACAAAACACTGTTCAAAGAAATCAAAGATGACACAAACAAATGGAAAAATATTCCATGCTCATGGACTGGAAAAATCAACATTGTTAAGATGCCCATTCTACCCAAGGCAATCTATAGATTTAATGCAATACCATTTAATTTACCAGCAGCATTCTTCTCAGACCTAGAAATGACAATACAGGAAATCATATGGAAACACAAACAACCATGAATAGTCAAAACAATTTTCAGAAAAACAACAACAAAAAACAAAACAAAAACAAAAAACAAAGCAGGAGGTATCATTCTCCCAGACTTTAACATTTATTATAAAGCTACAATAATCAAAACAGCCTGGTACTGGTATAAGAACAGGCATATAGACCAAAGGAATAGGACAGAGATTCCAGAAGTAAGACTTCAATTTCTCAATCAACTCATCTTCAATAAAGCCTCCACCACCAACCACTAGGATCTACAGGAAACTTAAATGTGTCAAAAAGAAAAAAACAAACGCTCCATTACAAAGTAGGCAAAAGATATGAATACACACTTCTCAAAAGAAGACATAGGAGCAACCAACAGATACATTTTAAAATGTTCAGCCTCACTAGTCATCAAAGAAATGCAAATTAAAACTACTCTGAGATACCACCTAACTCCAGTCAGGATGGCCATCATTAATAACACAAAAACAGATGTTGGAGAGGATGCGGGGAAAAGGGAACCCTTCTGCACTGTTGGTGGGAGTGTAAGCTAATACAGACTCTGTGGAAAACAGTTTGGCAATTTCTAAAAGATCTAAAAATCCACCTTCCATATGATCCCGCAATCCCACTACTGGGAATATATGCAGAGAAACTCAAATCACTCTATGAAAAAGATACCTGCACACAATTTTTATTGTTCACAATAGCAAAAACATGGAACCAACCATGTTGCCCATTGAAAGAGGACCTGATTTTTTTTAAAATGTGGCATATACATGATGGAATATTACGCAGCCATAAAGAATGGCAAAATTATTAAATTCGCAGCAACTTAGATGGGCTTAGAGTAATACTGAGTGATTTATCATAGAAACAAAGAACTTAGTATCACATGTTCTCACTCATAAGTGAACCTTGAACAATTATCATAATACTATAAGAAGAGGATTGGCAATAGTGGGAATCTGCCGGTGGAGGGGGAATATGGTGACAAATGTTAAGATTGGGAAAGAGTTTACATCTCAATTTATCCTTGCAATGTTTTAATATTTTACCAGATTCATATATTCTTTTGAAAAACAATTTAAAATTTTAAGCCTTTTAAGTTCAAATAAAAGGTGAGATTTTCAGAATTGCAGAGTGAGAATATAACTATATTCTCTTCTCCCAAAATCAATGATAAACTAGAGAAAATTATCAAAATCAACTTCCAGAACTCTGGAAATTAACCAAAGTCCTACAACACATTGAGGAGTATGTTTTCCAAAACAAGTAGTGGATTTTGGAGTGCAGAGATGATCTGGCAGACAAAAACAGTTGGGTAGAATTTAAAACTGCCTGAAATTTGAATGTGTTTCCCAATCTGCACACAGACCCATGTGCATCGTGTAGTACAGTGTTCAGGTACAATCTTTTGTTCACACTTGGCTCAGTAATAATGCTGATCTAGCTACAAAGTCAAAAAAAGCCAGTGTTCGAAATAACAGACTCCAAGGGGTTGGATCAGAACACAAAATTGCTAGAACATATTTTCTAAAATTTCCAACTTATAATAAAAAGATTATGAAATATGCACACACAATTTTTCTGAGTATGGAGAGTGCAAGAGACAAGGAACAGAACTCCGCCAAGACGTCCAGAGAAGACTATGGAAATCTCAAATTTGAACAAGTGTCAAAGCTGAAGGGGATCAACTGGTTTCTGATCCGCCAAGTACCAGTGCTTTACCAAGAGCCTCAGCGAAAGGGACCAAACGAGAAAAACACTTGCCTGAAATGATAAAGCACTCTGTCCAAAAGAGGGCAGAATGCAGTGACAACCCAAAACCTCGAAAGAAGCTTCCAATTCCTCTGCTTCCCTCTAAACTGCCGCCGGTTACCCTGCTTCACCTGGACGCTGTAGGTGCCTGGTGCCAACAATTAAAGCTGAGCTCCAAAAGCCAGAAATTACTTGCATATAAGCGCCTCTGTGCATATGCCTACCAGCATCAAAAGAATATTCCTTGTACACCAACAGATGCCAGAGTCCAGACAAAAAAAATCAAACGCAGACAAAAGGGAACTGTCCCTGAGAAGTTCTGCGGAGGATGATCCTCCCGAAGTGGCTTCTCCCCTAGTCCCTCCAGGAGGGGTTGTCTGCCCTGGAAGAGGCGGCTACTCTCCTTGAGGGAGTTAATAAAGTTGTGGTGACAACGTCTGCCTCTGAGGCTATGCTGGCCTCCTGGACCAGAATTGTCCTCCGGAGGCTGTGGAATCTCCACAGGAGACCTATGGTATCAGGTAGTGTGTGGTCCATGGGACAAGCCTTCCTGCAGACACAGAAGGTTGGGTTCACCTCCAGTTTCATGCTGGGCAAGCCTGGTTCCAGAAAAGTAAGGAGGGAGAGTGAGTGCTCTCTCTTCCTGCTTCCTGCCTGCAATTTTCCACCCCCGGAATCTCGAAGACTATATGCTGTGCCCCAGGTGTGTTCACAGGAACAAGATCTTAATAAAAAGCCTCCAGTGGAAATGGAATGCCAAGAGAAAGGGCACATCTTTGTAATTAATGGCAGAAAGGTTCCACGTGGTGCTGCCGATGGCCGAACCCACGCAGGCAGACTAGTGGGTCGCAGATGATCCCCTCAGACCCCAGCGGTGCCTGCTGCTTCATGGGTTGAGATACAGACATCTTACATTGAAAAATAGGAAAATGCCTCACAAATGACCGTTAATTCCAGTTAATAAGTAGAAAAATTTATTCATACTACCAAATGTCTACCCTTCTAAAGTAGAAATGACTTCAGCAGCTCTTTTAAGTGGAAACTCCAGCTGAGTGCTGAGAAATTGAGTAAAGAAATAGTAGTTTATACCCGTGCTGAATTTGTCTCCTTAAATGTATTACTTTAGGAACTGCTCCGTTTCAATAGTGCATTTAACAAAATGTACAGTATTTTTTCTCCCTCCCCCAAACACGTAATTTTTTGTATTGAAAGCAGCATTTTTCAAAATTGTATTAATATAATAACCTGAGATTTCTATGGTTTGACTCTGGGATAAAAACAAGAGGATCTTTGTAATATTTTCACTTATAGTTGTTTTACATATTTCTGCTGCTGAAAATGTGTAAGGCCTACTCATAAATACGTAATATATTGCATTTTAAATGTGTGCATAAAATAATTCATCTTTTGTATTTGGGAGACCATCTTCATTGCATGCAAATTGTTGTTAGTTAATGTGCTTAATTCAGGATTAAGCCAGAAAGCACGGTTTTTCTTTTGTGCAATTCATTTGGGTTTTGTTTTTTTGGGGGGGGGTTTGAGTGGGAGTCAGACTAGAATGCAGTGGAACACTCACTGCCACCACAGCCTCAGACTGCTGGGTTTGGCAACCCTCCCACCTCATTCTTACAAGTAGCTGGAACTACAGGCATGCACTAGCATACCTGGCTTATTTTGTTTTATTGTAGAGATGAGGTCTTACCAAGTTTCCCAGGGTGGATTTGAACCCCTGGACTCAGGTAATCCTCTCGCCTCTGTATCCCAAAATACTGGGATTACAGGCTTGAGCCACGGCACCCAGCCTCATTTGTTTTAAAAACCACTTTGTTGTGGTATCATTGACATACAAAAGCTGCACATGTTTAATGTATCCAACTGAGTTGCATTTAATTTTTAATTCTTTATTTACTTCCTCAACTTAAAGTCCTTTGATTCTTTAAATTTAAGGAAAGGGTCTGCTGATTTTCATTTGTCCCATGTCTTAAGGGCAGTTTCCAACATTATTTTATTGTTATGAGTAAGGGATTTTTTTCCCCCCTGTAATGAAGATATATAAAGTAATGCAGTGGAAAGTGTAGTGGAGTTGGAACATTTGTAACCATCATGATATAGACTTAATAGGTTTGGGCAAGAATCGTCAATAAATGTTGAAGCGAGAGGTAAGTTTGAGAAGCAAGAGGTTTTCCTGGTCGTTTCCCTGCCTGCCGATGCCCCAGTTGTTGGTGGCCAGAATTTTCAGTGTAATGATTCATACACACATTTATTTTCATATTGTATAGTATTGTATAATATTCATATTGTATAGTATTGTATAGTATTCATTTTAATTTTGTTTTCTTTTTAAACTTTTTTTCTATTTTCATTGGATTGGTTAAATTTCTACTTCCTCTGTCAATTTGGGGATTTCCTTTTGCTTTCTGATTCTGCTTATAAAAAGTTCTCTGTTTCTAACAAATTTCAATAAACTTAAAGCTCTATACAAAAAAAGAAATATGTACACAGAAATTATACTGCATATATGTAAAGCAAAAAAAAAAATAAGTTAATAGAAACTTTCTGAGGCTTTCATGTTGGGTATAGTTAAGGACAATATCAAAGAAGCCATCATTACATGTTCAAAGACTAAAAGGAACACATATTTATTTATTTAATTATTTATTTTTTGAGTTGGATTCTTGCTCTGTCACCCAGACTGGAGTGCAGTGGCCGTTCCTGGCCACCGCAGCCTCGACCTGCTGGGCTCCGGCAATCCTTCCGCCTCAGCCTTCGGAGTAGCCAGAATTACAGGCATGCACTACCACACCCAGCTAATTTTTGATTTATTGTAGAGATTAGGTCTCACCAAGTTGCCCAGGCGGGTCTCGAACCCGTGGGCTCAGGCAATCCACTCACCTCAGCCTCCCAAGGCGTGGGATTACAGGCTGAGCCACCAAGCCTGGCTAGGGAACACATATTTAAAGATATTTTTTAAATGACAACTATGTCCCACCAAATAGAGAATTTCGAAAAAGAAAATAGAAATTATAATAAAGAAACAAATGAAAACTCAAGAAGTTGAAAAAGCAGTAACTGAAATAAAAAGTTGACTAGACGGTTTCAAAAGCAAATTGGAAGTGGCAGAAGAATGAACCAGTAAAATTAAAGATAAATAAATAAAAATTATTGTGATGGCTGCAAATTTTAAAAATTATTTTAAAATCATTAAATTGACCCTTGAAACTATTGAATTTCATTGAACAGGATATTTTAATATATTAATGAGATAGATATGCTATTTAAAACATGATTTAATGATAGCCTTCTAATCTTCTTCCTTATAAAACCTGGTCTTAAATATTTAATTCACAGAAAAAGTGAGAAAGAAATATATTATTTGAAGGAAAAAAAAATATAGTAGAGACAAATTCTGTTTCCAAATTTAAGACTAATAATAGCCCTGTATCTATTCTCCTCAAAACAAAGAACAAAACAAAACAAATATACTTTAAAAGGATGAGGTGCCTCACAGCTGCAATTCTAGCACTTTGGGAAACCATGGCAAGAGGATCACTTGAGGCCAAGAGTTGGAGACTACCTGGACAACACAGTGAGAACTCATCTCTACAAAAAATTTTTTAAAAAATTAGCCAGGCATGATGGCACGCGCTTGTAGTCCCAAAGTACTCAGGAGGCTGAGGTGGAAGGATGCTTAAACCCAGAAGGTTGAAACTGCGGTGAGCTGTGATTGTACCACTGCCTCCAGCCTGGGTGACAGTGAGACTCCTACCCAAACCAAAAAAAAAAAAAAAAAAAAGGAAGAGATCATAGGGATATCAACAGTAGAAGACAGATATCAACTAGTTATCTATTTGTAGAACAGAGTTGATTTACAATGGAAACTATTCCTGGGGATGCCTGGATGTCCAGATCTGACTCTTGCCAGCTTGGGGGCAGTAGGACTCATGATAAGCTGTTTGGTGCTGTAATAATCCCTGGAAATGCCCAGGGAAAATCTGTTGTGGATGACTTTCAACAGGCATAACCTGGTAGACAGTCTGGCCTTACTATATAACTAGAAGTGCACAAAATCCCTGCTGGGAGCTTCTGCCTGGATTCATTCACAGATCTTAGGGATCTATTTGGTTGGAGCCTTGTGTATCGGGCACGACTAAGGACTTTGAAGTCCTTCCTCCTGCACGTTTCTCTGAACTGCAAATGGTACACTGCACTTTCTCTTGCTGCCCCATCACTTTTGACTTCAAATATCCCTTCTATGCTCAGGGGAGTCCAGCGAGCTTTTTTCAAACATAATTTGTGAAATCTTTTCAATCTTGAAGATTCTAATAGACCCAGTGGTATCAAGTCATGAAATTATAGAGGAGAAGCAGGAAACAAGAGATGATCCCCGATAACTGCATCTGTCAAGGGAACCATGGTTGACCCCTGAGTACCCAAAGAACTTCCTAATGAGACAGATAAATAAGAAATGGACAAGGTGCATGTGGCTGAAGCCAGAGGATGAGCTGAATGTCTGACTAAGGGACAGCCCACCTGCTCTGCTGGCTGTCAGTCATTATCCCCTCCCATCTCCATGAAGCACCTGCACAGCTGCATGTGCTGTATTTTGTTGTTGTTGTTGTTGTTGTTGAGAAAGCAGAATTTATTGAGAGGACAGAAAAGCTCCCACAGTGGGAGGGGACCCGAGGGGGTTGTCCTGTGTGCTGTATTTTTAAGTACTGTGTTAAAGGGGAAGAAGGGACCACTCTATATTCTATGTGTACTGGAGAAAAGACTGTCAAACTTGTAAGGAAATATCAGAACAAATAAAAGAGGATGCTGGATATACAGATGTTAGGACACAGAACGGATTAAGGAAAGAAAAAATATATAACAACAACAGGAACAAACCCTAAATAATCCTAATCAATATCCTCATAAGTCTTCTTGAGAATCTACATATATAAAATAAAAACACATTATTATTAAGAAAAAGTAATCACAATAAAACAGAACTACTTGAAAATAAAATTATGGTTGCTAAATTTGTAAAATTTGAAAGATAACATTGAAAAAAAAAACTTCTAAAAATTAGAAAAATAAGCCGGGCTCGGTGGCTCAGCCTGTAATCCCGCGCCTTTGGGAGGCTGAGGTGAGTGGATTGCCTGAGCCCGCGGGTTCGAGACCCGCCTGGGCAGCGAGACCTCACCTCTACAATAAATCAAAAAATCAGCTGGGCGTGGTAGCACGCGCCTGTAATTCCGGCTACTTGGAAGGCTGAGGCGGAAGGATCACCAGAGCCCAGCAGGTCAAGGCTGCGGTGGCCGGGAGCGGCCACTGCACTCCGTTCTGGGCGACAGAGTGAGACTCCAACTCAAAAAAAAAAAAACAATTAGAAAAATATGAGATGGGGACATGAGTTAAAATTCACTAAAGATATATCCAGGCATTGTACTTAATACTACTTCTGACAGATGTCTGGGAAGGTGGATTGCTTCTTCACCAGGTGTTCAAATCATCTAGTATCAGCCACACAGATCTTTCCATTTCCTATTTTATCTGACTCCTTATAAGGTTCTGTGTAGTGCTTTAAAAAGAACCAAAATTATCAAAAACATGATTGATCCATAACAGAAAGTCTCTAGGCTTCAGCTACAAAAAGGAAACCAGGTGCTCATTCAAGGAATGAAAAAAAACCCTATAGTTTTAACACATTTTAGTAAAATTTCAGAATGTCAAGCACAAGGAAATCTTAATTTATAGTAAAAATAAATAACAAGAGCAAAAAAATATTTTCCAAATAAATAAGAGGCATACTAGCACAATTCTCATTTTGGACATACATGCTAACAACCTTGAGAAAATTCTTTTAAGTACTAATAATAGATTATAAAAAAAAAAAAACCAAGCAAAACCAGATGGAAGTTAGAACAGTTAACATATGTAGCATATGAATAGTTCTTATTGGGGGGAAAAAAGCATTTTGGAGCAATACACATTTGATTTGAAAAAAATGCTAATATCATTAGTCAATCATAAGATTAGAATGAAGACATTCGTTTTGGACAAGTAAGGACGTAGAATATAGTGTAATTATGGATTATTAAGAATTTCCCTCCGTATGTACTTGGGTAAAACAAGAATGTATGCCACAACAGAGGAAATCATCTCTTGTGAGAGTGTGAAAATAAACCATAAAAGTAATGAACAGAAGAAACGCAAGTGGCTGTCAGTCAGAATTAGATAACATAGAGCTCAGGAGACACTATCTCGGGAAAGGGAGATTCCCATAGGTACTACTTTTTAAATTAAAGGAATAATTCAATTATGCAATCAGTGGGACAAACAAGTTATGTAGGAAAAAAAAGAATGAAAGTGTAAAACAAAAGACTTTTGTAGTTCACTAAGTGAATCTGCAGTAAAAAGAAAAATTACATTTCCATATATAATAAACACTTTTTATTCATTTTCAAGTTTTTAAGCCACATTTTTTAAAGAGATTGGAAGATTTAAATTTTAATACAAAATCAAATGTAAATATTTCTGATCATCTAAAGTGAAAGTATAGTGGAAAAAAAAGGAAGGTAAAAGTGTGAGAATAAGTGATGAAAAAAGGGGCACTAATATGAGATAGATATTATTTTCTAATTATAAGCATAAGTGGTAGAATAAAATATAGGGCTATTGTTGAAAATTGTGCAAAATATAGATGGAGAACCAATGAAAATGTTTGAAAGAGGATTTTACTGAGTTGTAGAAATAGAAATGGAAGATGATGGCACGTGCTCATGTTTTTTATGATGTGTTTTGAGAATGATTTGATTTTACCCACATATTTATACAAGGGGAGCCCCCAAAAACCTGGAATTACCTTCTGGAGGGCAGACCCCTTGGAGTACAGGCTTCTCCCGCTAGGTCAGAGTTCCAGAAACCCATCAGATCAGTGTACCAGCTAGCATTGTTGAGAGAGGCTGCATTTGACTTCAGTGAGTCTTTTTCTGGCAAACAAGTAACTGGTTTTTCCACCATGACAATGCATCTGTCCACACTTCTCTGAGTGTTGAGAGGTTTTTAACCAAAAAATCCCTGTGCCCCGCCCTTCCTATTCACCTGATCTTGCCCCCGAGTGACTTTGTTGTGTTTCCTGATGAAAAAAGTGCTCAGAGAGCTGGGCTCAGTGGCTCAGCCTGTAATCCCGTGCCTTTGGGAGGCTGAGGTGAGTGGATTGCCTGAGCCCGCGGGTTTGAGACCCGCCTGGGCAGCAAGACCTCATCTCTACAATAAATCAAAAAATCAGCCGGGCGTGGTAGCGCATGCCGGTAATTCCGGCTACTCGGAAGGCTGAGGCAGAAGGATCGCCGGAGCCCAGCAGGTCGAGGCTGCGGTGGCCAGGAGCAGCCACTGCACTCCAGTCTGGGCGACAGAGTGAGACTCCAACTCAAAAAAAAAAAAGAAAGAAAAAAGTGCTCAGAGGAAGACGTTTTGCTGATGTGGAAGAAGTGAAACAAAAAATGCAGAAGCAAAGAATGGACAAATTCAAAAACTGTCTTGAGCAGTGGAAAAGGCATTGAAAGGTGTATTGCATCAAAGAAGAATCCTTTGAAAGTGACTGATGTTTAGATATGTAAGAATAAATACACAATTTTTTATAAATAAATTCTGGGTTGGGGGGATCCTCTTGTAGTATATTACAACACAGAATATGATTATGTGACACTCCATATGGAGACTGACATTCCACAGAGTATATTATTGCATACCATTTTTCATTAAGGTTTATAATAATTAAACAATGATAACAAAAAAATGTGGTCATGAAATAGTATGGTAAATTAGTCTATAACCTACTTTGCCTTTTTTTCCCTTTAGTCCTCTTGGAACCAAATAATATGGTAAGTGGCTACCAATAATTCGAGGAGATGGCATCTGTTTGATGTCCACATGGAAAACGTTGTATTCAAGAATAGGGGCTCTCTCATGCAGGGCCATGGTTTCAGTTTTGTTACGATATCCCTCAAAATGAATCAAGGATAATATTCGCTGAGTCCAGATGATTCCTATAAAACAAAATGGTCTTATCTTTAAATTCTGTTTACCTACATCTCTATCAGTAACAAGGAAGCATCATTGGTTATTGAACTTGGAATTTTTGACTTGTTTGTAGTAGAGACTAAAAACACACCCGAATAACATAGGGATTACTTTAAGCTAAAAACATCAGAAAAACAGCACCCACAAGAAAAAACAACAACAAAAAACCCTATCTAAATTTATTTTGTTGACTTAAGCCAGGTCTACCTGTAAAAGCATAAACCCCATAAGTCCTTCTGATCTGGGGGATTTACCACACAGAAGGAAACTAAACTATCATTATCACTGGGATAAGTAATTGCGCAAACATCACCAGCTTCCACCCATTCCATCTTAAAATGGTAGAGGGAAAGTTTTTCTCCCAACATGTTTCAGTTTTCTAATTTAAGTCATGTTTTTACATTGTCTCTGTGTTCCACTTAGTTCACACTAAGCACAAAAAGCAAAAACCAGCCCATTCGTTCAAACATTCCCTTACTCTGCGTGGTCTCTGCAGTAAATGTCAATGGCATCCAATTAAAACTGGAATGAAGTCCAAAATGCGTCCCTGAACTGCAAAGTCCTTGATTTCTGTCTTTGCCTCTGCACCCACCACATCTTGTATCTCTTCTCTCTTTACCCACTGTACTGTAGACACATGAGCATTCTGCCCATTTCTGGAATTCAACAAGCCAGTTTCTGACAAGAGCACCGGTACTTGATGTTCCCACTGCTTAGAGGGCATAAGTAAAAGGGCTCAATTACTCTTTGTTGACAAACACATCAATTAGCTTGATTTCCCCTATTAATTGTACAGTAGTCCTCCCTTATTCTCAGGGAATATGTTCCAAGACACCCTGTGGATGTCTGAAACCGCAGATTGTACCAACCCCCATATATACCATGTTTTTCCTATACATACATACTTTGAGAAAGATTAATCTATAATTTAGGCACAGTAAGAGATTAACAATAACTAATAATAACATAGAACAATAATAATACATATTGTAATAAAAGTTACATGAATGTGTTCTGCCAGGATATCTTATTGTACTGCCCTCACTCTTCTTGTGGTAATGTGGGATGATAAAATGCCTACGTAAGATGAAGTGAGGTAAATGACTTAGGCTCTGTGGAGTACCACTATGCTACTATTGACCTTCTGATAAAACATCAGAAGGAGGATCATCTACTTTGGGTGATCTTGGATGATCAAACTATGACAATGTTGATGGCTTAATGTCAAGAGCAGATGATTTTCATGACTAGTAGGCATGTAGCATCTCATCTCCAGCATGGATACCCTGGACAGAAGGATGACTCATGTCAGCTGAACAGAATAGGACAGTGTGACTCTATTTCTCTACTTATGAATTGTTTATTTTTGGAATTTTCCATTTAATATTATTGGGCCGTGTGGCCACAAATAACTGAAACCATGGAAAACAATAACCACAGATAAGGGGGATTACTGTACCACCTTACTGGACTTTCATGCTCTCTGGTCTGTCACATATAGATTATGTGTCTCCTAAGTTTTCCTTCTTTTGTAATTTCTTTACACTGTCCCCTATGACTGGTCTTTCCTTTTCCCCAATTGTATGTGTGATGTTTGGAAGCATAGAAAAATACAGACCTTAAAACTAAGTTTAGCAGTGGGCTGTACAGAACTCTGAGAAATTACTTTCACTAATTTATAAGTTTTAGAAAGGTGAGGATTATGTCTATTTTACTTGCCATCTCAGCACTATACATGACTAATGGTTGACTATTTAGTAAATATCTGTGAAATACAGACTTCTCAATCTCGAATCCCATTTCTTATATATGACTGTGACAACTGAGGTTTATTCAAACTAGCCAAGACTAGCTTTTGACTACATATACAAATATGGTGATATAAGTAGGGAATAACTTGTCCTTATTCTAATTGTCTGTGGTCTTTATTCCCTGACAAACTTAAAGTCAGACTTTTAAGTGAGGAATTAGTATTCCACTTAAAGTGACAGAAAGAATATATTGTGTTACAGTTTGTTGTCACTGGTACGTTGCCTTCTTGAATGATGTGCACCTGGGCAGTACCATAGTATACCTTAAGGAAACTTATTGACAAATAATAAACTGTAAGGGTTGTGGATTCAGATACACTCATAGTTCCATAAGAAAACAAATCTCTTTAGAATTAAAAAAATTTTTGAACTCAGATTTGGAGTCCATATCATGCTCTGGATTGCTAGTAAAATCACAAAACAGAGTATACCTGAGCCCAATACTGTATTTATATATTCTCTAAATTCAGGTATTGAATATTTTCACTATTAACAAACAGTCCTTTTTTCCCAACATCCACAAACCAATGCGAAGTTTCAGTTAACTGTTTTAAATTAACATTCCTTTGTGATTTTATTTCATTTTCATTTTAACGTTTGACTTACCAGATTTGGGATAGGATATTATGAAGGTGTCATTGTCTCTAATTTCAAAGTCTTCTAAATTTTCCAAAATATCATGTGTAACTATGACTGAATTGAAATAAAATCCTTTGAATGCGAATAGTTCTTCTCTGTCTTCCATTGTCAGTTAGCCTATAAAAAAGAAGAAGAAAATTACTTGAACTTTCTAGAAATGGTTTAAATATAATAAGAAATCTATTGCTGGTTAATTTTTAATACATTCACACTACCAGATACTATTATTTCTTGTAGATCCAGAGTTTATATTCAAATGCTTTGGAAGTATCTTTCCAATAAATTTGATATTTGCATTTCCTTTGTTAATAAACTATGTGCATGTTTATCATGCTATTTTATAGTTTAATATATATAAGACAACTACACTTTAAGGAGAAAAGAGGGCCTGTAACAGTAAAAAAGAAAAAAAAAAGATAGCATTGGGAGAGTTAGCAAAATTTGAATGGAGCATGTGTGTTGGAAGGCATAATTTGTGTTGGTGATAGTTTTCTAATTGAAATCATATAGTGACAATGTAGGAAGAGTGTGCCTTTTGGGGGAAGTACATATTGAAGTATTTTGGGTTCTTTGCAATCTCAATAACAGAGAGAAAAAAATGCAGAGAAATGAAGAGAAACTTAGGGAAATGTTGGATACTATTAAAGCACACCAACATACACAGAATGTGCAAGAAGAACATCAATCTACATATCCAAGAAGCTCAATAAAATTCAAGTAGAATAAATGCAAAAATATCATGTTACTGTGCTTAAATCCAAACACAGGATAAAATTTTGAAAGCAGCAAGAAAAAAGTGACTTATCACTTATAAGGGAACCCCAATAAGATTAAAAGCTGACTTCTCATTAGAGAAGAAGATAATTAGTTGTTAGTGGACCACCTTTAGAGAAATACTAAAGAAGGTTCTTTTGGCTCAAATCAAATGATTGCAGATGTTAATTAAAATCCGCATTTAAAAAACACCAGTAGGCCAGGTGTGGTGGTTCATCCTGTAATCCCAGCACTTTGGGAGGCCGAGGTGAGAGGATTTCCTGAGCCCAGGGGCTCGAGACCAGCCTGGGCAACTTGGTGAGCCCTCGTCTCTCCAATAAATCACAAAAACTAGCCAAGTGTGGTGGCATGCATCTGTAGTTGGAAGACTGAGGCAGAAAGATTGCCTAAGTCCAGTAGGTTGAGGCTGCGGTGGCCGTGAGCATGCCTGGGTGACAAGAGTAGGACTCCAACTCAGAAAAAAAAAAAAAAAAAAAGCAAATGTAATAATTATGGATTATAAAAGACAGTATGTGTGTATTACTTTTTCTTTCTTTTCTCACCTGATTTTAAAAACAGTTGGATAAAACAATATCAGTATATTTATATTGGTGGATCTGAACTATATAGAGGTGCAGTATATTTACAAATAGCAGATTAAAGAAGGTGGGGATGGGTGAGAGCAAAGCTGCAATAGGCTAAAGAAATAACTTCAGATGGCAACTCAAATGATCAAAAACAAAGACAATCAGAAATGTTACACAAGAAGGTTAATTTAACAAGTTATAATGTCTTATCCTTTCTTCTCTCAACTTTTTAAGACATACAGTTATATAAAGTAAATATTATAACAATATATGTATTGACTTAAAACATGTAGATGTTATACAAGTAACAAAAATATCACAAACAATGAAAAAAGGAAATAGAATACAGGGATTGGTTGCATTTCTGTGTCTCACTGTATAACTCTAAAGCAGATTTGGGTAAGTTAAAATGTATATAGTATATACTAAAGCAATTACTAGAAAATGCTCCCATTTTCTACTAAGCACCCACCTTAGGTACCCTGCACTTCAGTGCCTTGGAGATGTTTTTAGTTGTGACTTATACACATAAGTCATTTTACAACATGATCCAATCTACACATAAAATCTTTGAGACAAAAAGTTGATGAAACAGCATTTATTCTTACTAGGTGAGGAGCATTTTGATATGTTTACATCTAACTTAATTTTTAGTAGTCATAATTCATGAAATTTATTTAATAACATAATTTAAAAATCACTGGCTTGTGAGACATTGTTCAATGCTTCACACACTGTCACCTGAATGTTTGCTATAGTTTTAGGAATAAGGAAATAAATTAGATAGATTCCTGAAGCACCATCAAGATCAATAAATGAAGAAATTACTAAAAAAAACTCAAAAAAGTACAGTGAACAAATCACTAAGGCAGTTAAAATCTTGTATTAGAAATTATTCATACAATTCAACAAAAAGCAGCAAAGAAGGTAGAAGAAAAACTCATGAGTCACAGAGAACAGAAAAAATGACAGATGTATGAGATTATATCAATAACAAACTTAAGAGTGAATGATTTAACAGTCAAGTCAAAATACAGAGATTGGCAGACTGGATCAAAATGCATGTTTCAACTATATGCTATCTACAGCAGACACATTCTAGATTCAAAGATACAAGCCAGGCACAGTGCCTCATGCCTGTAATCCCAGCATTTTGGGGGACTGAGGCAAGAGGTTGCCTGAGTCCAGGGGTTCAAGATCAGCCTCATCTCTACAACAAATTAAAAAATTACCCAGGTATGGTAGCGTGCACTTGTAGTTCCAGCTACTTGGGAGACTGAGGCGAAAGGATCATGCAAACCCAGCATGTCAAGGCTGCAGTAGCCGTGATGAAGCCACAGCACTCCAACCTGGGCAACAGAGTGAGACTCTGACTAAAAAAAATAAATAAATAAAAAATAAAAAGAGAAGATAGATCATGTAAACAGCAACCACTTATCGGGTAGCTATAATGATAGCAGACAAAATAGAGTTTAAATAAAACTTGTTGGTTGGACGTGGTGGTTCAGCCTGTAATCCCAGCACTTTGGGAGGCCGAGGCAAGAGGATTGCCTGAGTCTGGGGGTTTGAGACCAGCCTGGGCAACTTGGTGAGACCTTGTATCTACAGTAAGTCACAAAAACTAGCCAGGCGTGGTGATGTGCATCTATAGTTCCAGCTACTTGCAAGACTGAGGTGGAAGGATCGCCTAACTCCAGCAGGTTAAGGCTGCGGTGACCGTCAGCATGCCACTGAACTCCTCCAGCATGGGCAAGAATGAGATTCCCACTCTAAATAAATAAAATACGTTACTACAGATAAGGAGGAATATGTTATAATGACAAAAGGGAAAATCTATCAGGAAGTTTAAAAATTTTTTAACATATGTATGCACCTAGAAATAGAACGTCACAATATATAACAGAATTGTAGGAAGAAATGGACAATTCAACAATAACACTTTAAGATTACAATATCTGAATTTTAATACTGGATAAAACAACTAGGCAGAAGATCAACAAGCATATAGAAGACAGTTATCACACCAGATCAACTGGAATTACCAGACATCTCTAGAACACTCCACCAACAACAGCAGATATATATTCTTCTCAAGTGCACATGAAACATTCTCCAGGAAAAAGTATATTCTAGACCATAAAGCAAAGCTCCAAAACTTTAAAAGAATAGAAATAATGCGAGCTATGTTCTCCAACCAAAGAGGAATAAAATTAGAAATCAATACAGAATATACATCTCTATGTTGTTTGAAAATTGGGAATGTAGGTAAAAAACAAAGTTTTAATTTGATATTCTTTTTTTTTTTTTGAGTCAGAATCTCACTCTGTCACCCAGGCTAGAGTGCAGTGGCATGATCATAGCTCACTACAGTCTCTTCCTACCAGGTTTTTTTTTTTTTTTGCTTGGTGGCTCAGCCTGTAATCCCAGTGCTTTGGGAGGCCGAGGTGAGTGGATTGTCTGAGCCCGCGGGTTTGAGACCCACCTGGGCAACTTGGCGAGACCTCATCTCTACAATAAATCAAAAATTAGCCAGGCGTGGTAGCGCGCACCTGTAGTTCCAGCTACTTGGAAGGCTGAGGTGGAAAGATTGCCGGAGACAGCAGGTCGAGGTTACGGTGGCCGCGAGCAGCCACTGCACTCCAGTCTGGGCGACAGAGTGAGACTCCACCTCAAAAAAAAAAACCTACCAGGTTTAGGTTATCCTTTTGCCTCAGTCTCCCAAGTAGCTGGGACTACAGGCAAGTACCACTATGTCCAGCTAATTTTTTGATTTTTTTGTAGAAACAAAGTCTCACTATGTTGTCTAGGTTTGTCTCAGACTCCTGGACTTTGGCAATCCTCTCTCCTAGGCCTCAGAGCTGAATTTTTTGAGCTGAGGAACAAAGAAGAGGGGATTACAAAAACAACACAAAAGACACTATAAAAACTCTCTAAATCTATGAAGAAAAGAAAGAATACCACAATTTGGGTAGGGAAAAAAATACCAGGTTCTGTTCTGGAATCTAACACAATAAGCTAGAAGCGTGTCTAAGACTTTGCTACTCACTTTAAGTCAGCTGAGCAGCAAAATCTTCCCTTTTTCTATGGAGGCTTGATAGAAGCCTTTGCTATCCTTGTTGCTTTTTTAAAAGAGTGGTTGACCTTCCACTTATTCCTCCCCAGCAAAATTCCTTAGAACATTGGAAACAACATTCTGAAAGTATTTAAAAATGTGTGACCTTTGGAAGTGAGATTAATTTATAACCCATAGACAACCCTGGAAAACAGAAAAATGATAGTCTATACTTTGTTTGCACTGTAGTTCAGTCCAAATCCTTGACCTAGAAGTCATTATGAAAATCACGTTAGAGTCAATTTACGCAACACTTTTTTCCAGAATTTCTTTATATGACTGTCTACAATAAAAGACTAATGTAATCTCCTCAGAGTCAGAAGAGATAGTCTGAATTCAAGTATTTATACCTTAATATTACATATTAAATCCTGCAATTTAAGATTTTTATAAACATAAGAGAGATAAAATCAAAAGCAATGGTTTGAGGATGCTTTGAAATATTTGACTTGCTTTTTACTTTTTAAAAGATATTACTAATTATTTACACATTAGTATACACATATTAAAGAATAATACATGCAATAATACAGATTTATTTTTGGTGTAAGAATAAATGTCTTTAGAAAAAACAACTTAAAAAATAGCCACAGGCTATGTTCACTATGTCTAGCATGTTTTACTGTCTTCGTGGCTTCCATGTTTATCCATGTTAAACCAGCATTGTTTCCTTAGAATAAAAAAAAATGTCTTAGAAATTGTGGTTTCAGCTCTGATATATATGAAGAACTTAGAAGTTGTCACTCTCATACTTACAAGAAAATAAAGCCAAACGTGATAATATATACCTTTCTGTTGGGAGCCATTTTAAAAATAGCAGCCATCTTATATAAGCCTTCTTCTTTGTCCTCCGAAAAGCCCGCGCGCACCAAACCACAACACCCCTCCCACCTTCTCTCCTCATACCACCCCACTACTCTTCCTCCTATCATAAGCCGCCACACGCCCTATTTCAGCCCGCCCCTCTTTGCTATGTATATAAGCAATCGCCTAACAATAAAATTTTGAGGCTTGATCAGAACACTGTCTTGCCTCCATTTTGCGGTCTCCGTCTCTTTCTCTCTTGGTCTCTCTCTCTCTTTTCACCAGCAGCAGGTAGTCCTCCTCGTGCCCATGTTTTACTTGTCCCGCTGGTCGGGACAACTGGCGCCCGACGTGGGGCTCGAGGCACGGAACGGCACTGCTGGCACCTACTCGGAGGACGCCCCGGCTGGGCACACCCTGAGCTCCTGAGCTCGCTTCGAGCCCGTGGGTGATCAACCTGCGGGATAAGACTCGATCTTGATCATCGCTGGACTAGCCGCCCCAGCGGACATCGGAACGGTGAGTAGGTGATTATCATGGGACAGGAATTGAGCTCTCACGAGCTCTTCCTTAGGGGACTTAAGGATTCCCTCAAGATGCGCAGAATTAAGGCTAAAAAGAAAGATCTACGCAGTTTTTTCAATTTCTTGACTGATGTATGTCCCTGGTTCCCTCAAGAGGGCACCATTGATCATAAATGCTGGAAACGGGTTGGTGACTGTCTCAATGATTACTATCGTACCTTTGGCCCTAGCAAGGTCCCCGTGTCTACCTTTTCCTACTGGAATTTAATTAATGACATTTTAGAAACCCATTCTCAGGACCCAGATATCAAAGACGTAATACAAACGGGGGAGACAGCCCTTAAGGACAGTTCTCGCCCCCCCTCAGTTTGCCCCTCTGTTGCCATAGGCATGCCAGAGGAAATTAGCGGCCCTGATACTGACCCCCCTAAAGAGACTCTTAAAACAGCTCCGAAATTATACCCCTCCTTAACTTCCTTCCCCCTTCATAACGATCAACTATCCCCCGAGGACCAAAAATCCTTAGACGAGCAGGCAGCTCATTATCATGATGGCGATGACCCCTGGCGGCTTACTGC
>NW_007245904.1:0-2047 GCF_000164805.1 Carlito syrichta
ATTTTGTCACCTAAAGTAGAATTCAAGAGGGATTGTGATCTCTGAGTGTTATCAACTCATTCTCTCTCTATTTGTGGTTCACAATGGCAATAAACAAGTAATAATGTTCTAATCTTAAGAAATGCAGGTGCCAGGAGGTAAATGAATCTTCCTTGTTCTATTATCTTAATAGGAGAGTTATCTTATTTGTTTCAGACTAAATTTGTAGTTTTGTTTTTTTGTTTGCAATATTCATAAACCCTCTTAAACAATAAGGTCTTAAAATATATTTAATGCACAAACTCCACAAAATATCCTTTAATAGCCCAAAGTAAATTCTTCAGTTTTCACAAACTTTTAGTCTATAAGCACAAAAATATATCTGTTAAAGACATTACAATTTTAGGACCTGAGAATAGTTATTTAAAAAACATATGGAAATACAAGTGATAAATAATAGAAAATATAATGCAAATGTTAAATAATTTATATCATTGTTTCCTGCAATGCTTTATCTTTGAAATATGGTATATATAAGGGTAATTTGCTTTAAAAGACAACAATACATTGTTTATAAGCCAGAGAGCATGCATAGCAGCTCTGTTTAGAAAATAGCCAAGTACCATGTAAAAGGCCTCTGTTTCGCTAGCCCACCCACTAACTAGGGGGAAATAGTTAAAATTTTAAAAAAGGAAGATTGAATACATGAAATTGTTACCACTGTGTCAAACATAGGACTTTATTTTCTAAACAGTGCTTGTCAAGTGGGATCTTAGAGTCATTATTCAACAAATTGATACAGTAGGCATCTAATTTGAAAATTCAATCCAATGTAAATTTCCTTGATATTTGTTTTGTTTTTAACGTGTGGTGTGTTTTTCTGACATAATGAAGCAAACTAGATAAATAGTAACAATAAGCAATCTTTACTTTTGCAATCTGTTTTCTAACTTTTACACTTTTTTTTCATCTGATCTTAATCACTGTCTATGGAAGAGAGGGTATACGAAGAAACTTAGACCCCAAAATACAAACAACTAGAACAAGTTCATACAGGTTACTTGTGACAGAGCTTAGTTAATTATCTGGGTTTTCCAACCCTCGGGACTTTTTCTATTTCTATTTTTCTTTCAGTTGACACTAGTTTTTATGTATCATTGCTGTGAAACTGTATGTGTTAAATACAATTATCATAAACAGTTTGCCCATTGTTTTGTGAAAACCGGGGTGCTGCTAAGATCCCTAAACTCTCTCAAGTTTCCCAGTTGCATCTTTCTGTCTCCCTACCTGGTATCATGTGGGTGTCCTTTAAGCTGCACGCATGGAAAACTAAATTCACTGTCTCTCTCCTGGAAACCTGTTTCCAGGGTCTCACCTGGGTACACTGGAGCGCTGAGTTTGCCCTTACCCAGCCAACAGCTCCAAAGGAAGGTACAGTGTAAGCCCACGGTGGAAGGGCCACATGAAGGAACAAGTCCCTGCCCCAGCCATTGGTGCTCTGCCAACCTCTCTGCCAGCCACCAGCACGAATCCAGTGGCCCCTCTGCACAGCCTTACCCATATGATATTGCATTCCTTTGACAATTCCTTTGACCACTCCATGGCAGAGCACTATGTGACTTCATATCCCTTTGGTTGGCTCCCCAGGACTAGAGAGAACAAGATTCCATTTCTTCTTCCTCTTTCCATGCTTAATTTGTTGTCTAAGGTGGCTGTTTCCATCTCAGAGAGTCAATTGCCTTCATTCTCTCCCATCATGCGTAGCTCAGATCCCCATTTTCCCTTGCCCAGGCCCACTGCTAAGGACCAAATATAAGTAGCTCTGGCCATTTTGCTTCATGGTTTGGGTGATTATCAGAAACAATCTCTACTTTTCTATAGCTGATTCTACACACACTCTCAGATTAGAGGACATAGAAAACACCTCTTTACTCTTTCCACTATGTATCTTTTTAACCAGAGTCTACCTCATATAGATGACAAGAATTCCTCCCTTCTTGTATGCTTCCACCCTTTCTTTCCCACCGGTATCACTCTGTGTTTCCACCTTTACCTCATGCCTTGCTTT
>NW_007245904.1:2126-48376 GCF_000164805.1 Carlito syrichta
TTTTTTTTTTTTTGAGTTGGAGTCTCACTCTGTCGCCCAGACTGGAGTGCAGTGGCCACTCCTGGCCACCACAGCCTCGACCTGCTGGGCTCCGGCGATCCTTCCGCCTCAGCCTTCCGAGTAGCCGGAATTACAGGCATGCGCTACCACGCCCGACTGATTTTTTTGATTTATTGTAGAGATGAGGTCTCGCTGCCCAGGCGGGTCTCGAACCCGCGGGCTCAGGCAATCCACTCAACTCAGCCTCCCAAAGGCGCGGGATTACAGGCTGAGCCACCAGGCCCGGCTTATATTAATTTTTAAAATATTTTTATTTTATAAGTGTGGAGTACAAGTGAGGGTTAACTACATAAGTAGGCTGCATAAAGACTGGGCTTCTACCTGGTTCTCACTCCCCTTGGTAGTGGACCAGATACCCCCTTTGTGTTGTCACGTGCTCCCCTTCCTCCTCCCTCTTTCCCTCCCCTAGGCGTGACCAGCATCTGCCAATCTCATCCTTGTGCTAATGTGACTAGTGTTTAAGGTCCACTTATGAGTGAGAACATGTGGTATTCAGTTCTTTGTTTCTGTGATAGTTCATTTAGTAGCATGGTCTCCAACTCCATCCAAGCTGCTGCAAAGTTCATGATTTTGTTCTTCTTTATGACTGTGTAATACTCTACTGTGTATAAGTACCACATTTTCTTTATCCAGTCCACTTGCGATGGGCAGCAGGATTGGTTCCATGTTTTTGTGAATAGAGGCAATAAACATGAGTGTACAGGTGTCTTTTTTGTAGAGCAATTTATGTTCTTCCAGGTATATTCCCAGGAAAGGGATTGCTAGGCCATACGAAAGATCAATTTTTAGTTCTTTTGGGAGTCACCACACTGCTTTCTATAGAGGTTGAACTAGTTTGCACTCCCACCAACAGTGTAGAAGTGCTCTCTTTTCTCCACATCAGCACCGGCATCTGTTGTTTTCTAACTTAATAATGATGACCACCCTTACTGGAGTCAGGTGGTATCTCACCATGGTTTTGATTTGCATTTCTCTGGCAATTAGTGAAGTTCAGCATTTTTCATGTGTCTCCTGGCTGCTTGTATGTCATCTTTTGAGAAGTGTCTGTTCATGTCCTTTGCCCACTTTTTTTGCAGATTAGATAGTTTATTTAGAAAGCAAATTTGAGAGAGAGAGAGAGAGAGAGAAAGGAGATTCACTTCCCCAAGGTAGGGGAGAGGACCAAAGCCAAGAAACATGACCTGGCCATAGCTTAGCAAGGAAGTGGCCCTTTGCCCACTTTTTAATGGGGTTGTATGTTTGTTTTCCTGTCAATTTATTTGAGTTCCTTGTAGATCCTGGATATTAGGCCTTTGTCAGATGCATAACTTGCAAATATTTTTTCCCATTCTGTGGGTTGTTTCTTTAATCTCTTAATGACTTCTTTTGCTGTGCAAAAGATTTTCAGTTTGATGAGGCCCCATTTGTCTATCTTAGCTTTTATGGCATTCGCTTTTGAGGACCTGGTCAAGAATTCATTGCCTACTCTGATAGCAGACAAAAAGTCATTTTTTAGACTTTTGTGGCCAAAGTCCACAGACCTTTTTGCCCTGGATTCTTGCATTTTCCTGATTGAAGCTCTTAAACAAACATCTCTTTTGCTCATGTTAATCACAGCAGATTGCATAACTTTTTATTGTATTATTATGCTAAAGTAACATATATCTGCAGTCCAAAGCTTGACCTTGAACTCCAGACTCATCTGGCCCACTTCCCTCTCAATATCTGTACTTGAAGGTCATATCAGTGAGGTTCAACCATAGAAGGAAAGCCAGGAGGAGGTATGTACAAAGGGATGTATTGCAAAGAATTGGCTTATGCAGTTGTGGGGACCAGCCAAGAAAGTCTAAACCCACAGGGAAAATCACCTGTGTTCTTGAAGCTGCAGGACAAAGGAGGAATTTCTTTTCATCAGGCAAGTTTCAGCAGTGCATAAAGGCCTCTCAAATGATTGAATCAGGCTCATTCAGATTTTCTATGGTAATTTCCCTTATGAAAATCAATTGGTTATAGACTTTAATCACATCTACAGAATACCTTCACAACTCTTAGATTAATGTTTGATTGTGATGGTATGCTGGAGACGTCATCCCCAAAATATGGTACCTTGGCATACTAAATATTTTAAGCTAAAAAAGATTGAGAAAATTCCCCAATAGGTCTCTCTGACCTTCTCCTGCACCCGTTCTCCTGAAGCAGACCATAGAAATAGAAATTCCAGAACTGGGTGTGCAGTGGCTCATGCCTGTAATCCTAGAACTTTGGGAGGCTGAGGCAGGAGGATTACTTGAGGTCAGGAGTTCAAGAAATTGAAATTACCTTCACCCCTTTTTCCCTGAAGCAGACTATAAAACTAGGAACTTTGCTCTCTGGCTCTCTCCCTCCTTTCTTTCCTGAGGTTCTTCTTGTAACAGGTATCTATACCTAGAGGGAAGGAATGTTATACAGAGAGGCCAAGAAGAATCTGAACAAACAAGTCTTGCTAAATTCCCCCAAGTTTATTACCATTAAATCATACCATTTTGTCCTTCAATCATATTTCTGCATGACTTTTCATAAGCTACAGTTTTCCCTGGGGTCCTTGGGGTCTTTATTTCTGAAGGCTTCCATGTCACATAAAACTTTTATCAATAAATTTGTATGCTTTACTCTTGTTAATTTGTCTTATCAAAGAAGTGTCAGCCATGAGCCTTGTGATGGGATGAGGAAAGAAATCCTTTTCCCCCTACAATTGAATGACTGGGGTCCTAACCAAGTTGATACCTGTAAAGACCATCACAAACATCTAATAGCTACATCTCAAAATGAACATGTCCTCCCATCATCCTAAGTGAAGTAATGCAGGAACAGAAAATCAAATACTGCATGTTCTTACTTACAAGTGGGAGCTAAGCCAAGGGTCTACAAAGGCATAGAGGATGGTTTAATGGGCGAGACTCAGAAGGGGAGAATCAAAACTCACCTGTCAGGTACAATGTGCACTAAGGGGGGAGACGGGTACACTTAAAGCCCAGACTTCTTCACCACTATACAATGTATCCCTGTAAATAAAAAATATCTGTTTCCCTCAAGCTATTAAAATAAAAAATAAATTAAAAAAACAAAATGAGCATGTCCCTACTGAATACCTATTCTTCTCTCCACATACTGGCTTCACCTGCAGTGACAATTCTATCATTTTAGTTGTTCAGGTCAAAACAAACAAAAAAGAACTAAGCTCTCTTATACTCTGTGTGATAGGCTAAATAATGACCTCCCAAATATGTCTACATTTTAGTCCCCAGAACTGAACCAATTATAACAAAGGGAATTTGCAAATGTAACTAAATTGAAGATCTTGAGCTAGGGAAATTATCCTGTATTATTGGGGGAGGGGGAGCAATACAGAGTATCCTTGTAAGAGGGACACAAGTGGAGTCATTTGGAGGAGAAAGCCATATGATGTGGAGGAAGGAGTGAAGAGATGTGCTCTGAAGATGGAGGGAGGACCACAAGCCAAGGAATGCAGGGGGTTGTTAGAAGTTGAAAAACGCAAGGAACAGATTCCCCCTTCAGTCTCTAGATGAAGTCAGCCTCTGTTGACACCTTGACCTTAGTCAAGTAAGACTGATTTCCGACCTCCAGAATTATAAGATAATAAGCGTATGTTGTTTTAAACCACTACATTTGGCGTGATTTGTTTTACCAGTAACAGGGAACTAAGATACTCATTTCCAATCGGAGGCAACATCCTGTGGATACTACCTTCAGTATTTCTAGGATGAAGCTGCTTCTCACAGTCTCCCCTAATACTACCTGTTCCTATGCTTCATCATCTCTACTAGGAATTATTTCAGTAGTCTTCTCATTGTTCTTACCCACTGTTCTCTATGCTCATACCCTGGTCCCCCTAGTCAGCCACTGCGAGCTCATATAGCAGCATCATGAGGTTCATAAAAGGATGTCTCTTCTTTCATACACACAGGATTCCATGCCAGGGAGCATGGTATGGTAAGCAGAGTTCAGACAGTGTTCTCAGACAGGATACAACCCTCATAACTGTGTAGTGTACCTACCTATGGTCTTTTCCAACAACTGTCTGAATGACACCTTTAAAATAAATGCTAACCTTTGTGGAAAGCAGTGTGGCGAGTCCTAAAAGCTCTAAATATCGACCTCCCATATGACCCCACAATCCCCCTACTGGGAATATACCCTGAAGAACTCAAATCACTCTATGAAAAAGATACTTGCACATGTATGTTTATCGCAGCATTGTTCACAATAGCAAGAACATGGAATCAACTGTGCTGCCCATCAAAGAGGACTGGATTAAAAAAATGTGGTACATATACATGATGGAATACTATGCAGCTATAAAAAAGAACAAAATCATGAATTTCGCAGCAACCGGGATGGAACTAGAGTCTATAATACTGAGTGATCTTTCACAGCAACAAAGATCTGAGTATCACATGTTCTCACTCATAAGTGAACCTTGAACATCTATCATAGTACTATAAGAAAATGATCGACAGTGGTGGGAATCTGTGGGGGGGCAGGAAGGGCAAGGGTAGTGGGATTAATGGTAGTCAATATCTGTCCGGGGACGAGGGGACACCCCTTATCAACAAGGGTACCTGAACGATGCATATTTGTATACCTAATCCTTAACTGTATCCCACAATTTTAAAATAAAAATATGTTAAAAATAAATAAATAAAGTAAAATAAAATAAGTGCTAGTCAGTTTACCTTGCTGTTCTGCTCTAAACCCTCCCTTGTTTCAACTTTACCCAGTCCTTATAAGGGGACTACCAGCCTGTGGTCTCAGCTACTTGGGAGATGAGGTGGGAGGATCTCTTGGGCCTAGGAGGATGAGGCTGTAGTGAGCCATGATCATGCACTGCACAGTAACAGAGTGAAACTATGACAAAAAAAGAAAGAAAGAAGGGGACTTCCAGCCCTATGTTCTCTGGTCCTTGTTGTTTCCTCTCATATCTGGTGTCTACTATTCTTCCCCTCACTCACTATGTCCCCAAACCAGCTTCTTTGGGGTTGCTCAAACATGCCAGACACATCTTTGCCTCATCTTTGGACCTGCTATTCCTTAAGTTGCAAAGATTTGTCCTCAATGTCCAAGCAGCTGGTTCTCTCAGCTCCTTCAAGTATTTGGTCAAATGTCCCTTTCTCAGTGATGTCTACCTTGACTACCCTGCTAAAATGTGTAACCCACATCTCTACCCTACATTCTCTAGACCCTTTATCCATTCTCATTTTCCCCTATAAAATTTTTCATCTTTCTAACATTCTATATATAAATTATTATATATATATGTGTATATATTTTTTGAGTTGGAGTCTCACTCTGTCGCCCAGACTCGAGTGCAGTGGCCGCTCCCAGCCACCGCAGCCTCGACCTGCTGGGCTCCGGCGATTCTTCTGCCTCAGCCATCCGAGTAGCCAGAATTACAGGCATGTGCTACCACACCCGGCTGATTTTTTGATTTATTGTAGAGATGAGGTCTCGCCACGTTGCCCAGGCGGGTCTCAAACCCGCGGGCTCAGGCAATCCACTCACCTCAGCCTCCCAAGGTGTGGGATTACAGGTTGAGCCACCAAGCCTGGCCAATTATTATATTTTTATAAACTTTTGGAGGGTAGGGGTTTTTGTCTGATTGTCCACTCCTATATTCACAAATAATGTACAGTATCTAGTGGTAGTTCAATATTTGAAGAATAAGAGTTCTTTACATATCAACTTAGGCTCTCAGAGTGGACGCTATGTCAATGGTCCAGGTGCAAGTAATTTATTTGGAAGGTGATCCTAGTAAACACTGCCAGGGGCATGGAGAGGGAAGACAGAGAAGGGAAGGAAGCCTATGAAGGTTGTTCTTAAGCCCTCTCATTACATCGAAGATGACGGGAACCTAAGCTCGCTGGGGGTCTCTGGGAACCAGTGAAGATCATCCTTCAAAGTCCTCAGTTGAAAAGAAATTTGCCAGCAGCAGAAATCAAACCTGTTCCCATGGAAACTATGGCTTGAAGACACACATGTGGGGCATTGGTAGGCTCTGCTGTGCTTCTTTTCCAGGACTGAGAAGGGGAACCTCTCTAACTGCCACACTGGTAAAATTATGAATGGGGCAACGTGATGATCTTATTATACCGCTGCCTTCAGTTCATTTTGTAGTACCCGTCTTATCTGTTGAGGCGTGGAGGCGAGGGCAGGGTTGGCAGAGGAGGTCAGGGCACATGGTGGCTGACCTGTGAGACCCAAGAAGGGAACAGCTTTCTTTCCAAGGACTGAAGAAGCGTGAACTAGGATCCAGTTGAAGAAGCGAAGATATTTACTGGGAACTCCCCTAGTTGCTGTTCTGACTATTGACAGCCAGCATCCTGATTGGTCAATGCCCTTGCCATGGGGATTGTTAAATATTTTGAATATCAACCTTCAGAAGGGTCCTATTCACTAAACCAGGCCAGGGTCACCAAAGCAACAAGGAAGCCCAGAAGTCAGACATGGGAATCCGGAATACAATAAGAGGCATCGAAGAGTAGAGGATGATGAGTTGAGGAGATGAGTGGTCTGGGTAAGTGCTTAAGAAGAGAATGTTCTCTTGGATGCTTTCATATCTTTCTGCAGCATATGGTGTTGATAGCTCAGGTAATTTAAGGGGCCTGGAATAGGGTACCTAAGTTAGCCACACCTTATGGGCATGATAACTGAATTTCAATCTACCAGAGAGTCAAGTACATTCAGAATCTACATAGAGAAGACTTCCCTAGTGACTATTGTGATGCAGATTCCATCTACAACAGACCAGCAAAGGATCTCTGCCCATTTCCTATTTAGGAGTTGTGGGTGTCTCAGGGGTCATATCATACTTTTGTGTGACCTACCAAGAAGCATCCCTTTGCCATGTAAAGAGAGAGTCAGAATTCTCCTCCTCCCTGCCAAATTCTGCCAGAATGCCTTTAGGCATGATTATTTTTTTCCCTTTAAGCCTGTCCTTGTTTTCCTTAGGTGCCTGGCTGAAAGCATGGGTTAATTTGGACGAATGATAATGATGGCAGTCAATGTTGTGGTAACAGAACATGGAGAAAAGAAGTGAAAAAGAAACAAGTCGGTAATGAAAAACAGATCATCTGAATCCTGCGATGAGACCTCTGTTAGAATGGTGGAAATTAGTTGAGGAAGCTCAAGGCAGAAATAATGAAGTCCAGGATAAAGGGTTGTCATGAGGCATTCCTCGTTGTTCCAGATAAGTTAAAACAGCTTCCAAAGGTCTAAAACATCCCTTTGAATTCTCGTCAAAGTAGTGAAACCACTGTCTCAGGATGAACGTTCCAATGGTAGCCCAACCAGTGAAGCTTCACAACCATGACCACGTCTAAAACCAAAAGATGACTTTAGCAGCTGTTCTCACGAAATGGTTTCAACACGGTGAGGGTGTAATACAGAAAAGCTTGAGCTGAAAAATGGAATATAGATTCTCTTTAGAATAAAAGGAAATGACTACAAGCCTGGTAATAAATGTGGCAGCTTACTTGAAAGGCAGGTTTAAAGAATAAGGAAACTCCTGTTAGAGCTTAAATTGAAAACAGGTGCCAGGCCTATTTCATGCAGCCGTAGAACGTCAGAACTGGAGGAGACCCAGGAGTGACTCATCCAATTCCCACATTTGATGTATCAGGAAACCCAGGTCACAAGGAGTGAAGTGACTTACTCAATGCCACACACCGATAGTGTCAGATTTATCTCCATATTCGAAATTTAGTCTTCAAACATTTGAATACTTCTGGTACAATTTTTAAAAACCTCTCCCTTTTATAAGATCTATTCTAAATTTTAATTCTAAATAGTGGCACCTACCTGACCATTTTCTCTGCTACTACATCCTCTAAAACCTTACATTGGAACTGTATTCCACTGGTACTATTATACTTTCCCAGTGTCTTAGGTGGTTCAAAACCTTGGAGACCTTCTTGAGTGTTTTCTTCAATCAACATTTTCCTTTTTTGTCTACAACCAAATCACCAGAATAAGCCCTAAACATCTAAACCTACCTTACTGTATCAGTGGTCTTTTACCTATGCTTTCTGTTCCCCGTATCTTCCTTCTATTATCAAACTTTAACATCAGAAAAATCATCATGTCATTTTCTGATTCCAAAATCATACCCAGAAGAACAATCTAATCTCAGCAACTGATAATCTCTGTCATCTAATTTTACCCTCCTTATGCCTTAACCAATAGCTGCCATTACGGACCAGTATAAGACTCTAGCACCTTCTATCTCCTTACTGCTTCAGAAGTAAACTATGTATATACCTTCCAAACAGGTACTGAATACATTCACACCTCCTCCAACAGAAAGACTTTAACACTCTATCTATCTTCATCCGTTTTGTGCTAGTATAACAAAATACCACAGATCAGGTAATTCTTAATGGCCAGAAATGTATTGGCTTATGATTCTGGAGACAAGAAGTCCAAGGTCGAGGGGTTGGCCTCTGGTGAGGCTTTCTTGTTGTGTCATCCCATGGCAGAGGGTAGAAGAGGAAAGAAAGGGAGAGAAAGAGAGATTGAGAAGGAGGCTAAACTGGTCGTTTTATAACCTGAGATAACTGCATGAATCCACTGATGAGGGTAGAGTCTTCATGACCTAATCACCTCTGAAAGATCTCACCTCCTGACACTGCCACATTGGGGATCAAGTTTCCAACAAATGAACTTTGGAGGACACATTCAAACTACAACACTACTCAAATCCCACCTGTTCTTCAAAGCCCAGCAAAGAGAATAAAATAAAGAACGAACACTTCTGATTATTCCAGCTCATACATATTTTTCATTCCTCTGAATTCCTGAGTGTATGAGTGTATATAATCTTGCTTTAATAGCTTAACTGTTCTGTATGGATAGGTCTCATAAAGCACCAGCTCACACTTCCACAGTGTATAGCTTAATTAAAGCATATCTTTTGTGTCCTTTTCAATAGCTACTGTACATAATGCTCAATAAAAGCCTGCCCCCCAAAATGAAAGAATGAATGAACGATGCAATGGACTGCCTGAGGAAGTTGTGCTATGCTTGGAATATTTAACTATGTTAACATAGGGCTGATATTCTAAATAGTGTGCCTCTTTTATGTTGTGCCATGATGGGCACCCTCTAAGACTATACTTGCACAAAAGTTCCTCATCCAGATCCTCTCGTGTCATTTGACTTGGGAGCTCCCTGTTGTCTTCACAGGGAATAAAAAGAAGGATGAGACAATTTCTAAAAGCCATACTCCTGAGCTGATGGCAATTCATTTACTCATTCTGGCAGTCATTTAGTCAATCAGTTCGTCAGTCAACAAATATCTGAGTACAGGTTTCGTCAGAAAATCTTTACTCTTAAGACTTTATTCCAACAGGCATTTGATCAAGGCTTTGCTTAACAATGTCATCTGTTTTTCCTCTAATATTAGCGATAATCATAACAGCAGTAATAATGATTAGGATTAATTCAGCAACTACTATATGTTAGAAACTGTGCTAAGTGCTTTATTTCTTTTTCTTTTTTTTTTGAGTTGGCGTCTCACTCTGTCAACCAGACTGGAGTGCAGTGGCATGCTCCCTGGTCACCACAGCCTCGACCTGCTGGGCTCTGGCGATCCTTCTGCCTCAGCCTTCCAAGGAGCCGGAAATACAGGCGCGCACTACCATGTCCAGCTAATTTTTGATTTATTGTAGAGATGAGGTCTCGCCAAGTTGTCCGGGTGGGTCTCGAACCCGCAGGCTCAGGCAATCCACTCACCTCGGCCACCCAAAGTGCTGGGATGATAGGCTGAGCCACTGAGCCCAGCCTTTGTGTATTATTTCGTTCAATCTTCACAATGACTCCAAGAAGCAGGCATTACTGTTATCATGGAGAGTTTCTTTATTATATTCACCTTTTTTCCCCAATGTCCTTTGGTAGCATCTAACAGCTAAAACCACTAAACACAAATTAAATGATCTTTTCCTATCCATCACTACCACTAAATAGTCTCTCTCTCCCTCCCTCCCTTCCTCTCTCTCTCTCTCTCTCTCTCTCTCTCTCTCACACACACACACACACACACACACACACACACACACGTATATATAACTTCATATTAAAAACAGATGTCTTTTTCCCAGGAAATTCTCACTATTGTCTTCCTTGTATATTTAATACAGTAGACTTAAGTTCAGATATGTACACTGTAGAAATTTCACTTTTATTATACCTACACTCTGGAATATTTAGAACATGTTTAACTTTGAAGTTTAATGGACAGAGTATCATTTTTTTTTTTTTTTTGGAGTCAGGGTCTCACTCTGTAACCCAGAATAGAGTGCAGTGGCACAACCACAGCTCGTTGCAGCTCAAAATGCGGGGGTTTCGGCGATCTTCCATCTGCAGCTTCTCAAGTAGCTGGGACTACAGGCACGTGTCATCATGCCTGGTTAATTGTTTTGATCTTTCATAGAGACAACGTCTCGCTATGTTGCCTAGGTTAATCTCAAAATCCTGGGATCAAGCGATCCTCCCACCTCAGCCTCTCAGATGGCTAGGATTACGGGTCTGAGCCACTATGACCAGAATAAAAAAAATCATTTTTCTAAGATTAAAATTTCATGAGAAGTTCCATTTAAATCTATGCTACTAAAATTATTTATCCAGGTAATTATATTAAGAGCATGTCAATTACCTATAAATCCTATAAAAATGAATGACCAACCAGAGACATAGTACTCAAAACCAGAAAACACTCAAGGATACACTTTCCCACTTCTCACATTATGAGTTCTTAGGGACTCATAATTGGGTCACTGTAACAGTGGATGAAGCTTTGAGTAGGAAGAGGAAAATGATTACTTATTTAAAATTAAATAGAAAATCAAATTATCATCTGGCCACTTTTCTTCTGTGCCTTTCTACCTTTCCCAGATGTGAACTAGTATAGTAGGTTAGAACCCAAACGTGACTCTCACATGTAAGCTATCTTTCTGAATTCATGAAGGAGCCAGAGGAGAGATTCAAATGCAAAAGAGTTGTGAGCCAGCAGCCTGAGTCTGTCTCTAAATTAGATTTTGTGCTAAAAGGTCAAGGAGCTCAGGCATGATTTTTCCCAGAATGTCACGTGGGAGATGATGTATCTGGCATCCTTAGTAATAATGAATGAATGAATGAACACCAATAATGAAGCATGCTTCTGCCTGGAGTAGGCTCTTGCAATAAATCATTAAGAAATTCAGCATAAGGATAGGATTAGATAATTGGGGTCCTGGCCCTGTCCTTCTATTCTACAAGACAGACACTGAGGGCACTAGAGAAATTACACTGCTAGAAATGATCGATGAATGTTGATAATTTAAATACATTTACTTATTTTATTTTAAACATGTGGGGTACAATTCAGGATTAGGTATGCAAGTGGTCATCGTGCAGGTAAAATTTGGGCCTCTCTTGGTGCCCAATTTGCCTGGTTTGGGATGAGGTACCCTTATTGATGCTGTGTGTCCCCACAAACCCACCCATCTACCCCAACCCTGCCCCACCCCCCACCAGCAGTATCCCACTACTGCCAATCCCTTTCTTCTAGTAAGTACATTTTTTAAATCGGGGCATTGGAAGGAGGTGATGACGTTGGTACGATTTTCCCTGATGCTGAGAGGTTGCACATTGAATTTGCTGTAATATTATTCTTTTGGTGAATTTCCTTCCAGATTATGGTTCAGAAATTAATTAAAGCCACCTACTCTCATTCATGAATTCTAAACATTTTATAACTGGCACAACTGTCCTCAGTCTCCTTTATTTAGAGTCATTTAACAAGGATATGTTCTTCTTTCTCTTGCCTTTTTCACACTTAAGCTGAAAGCTTAACCAACTCCATTCAGAACTGAAGAAAGGAACAATGTGGTTTTGTACTTCATAACAGCAACGGCTCTATTTATAAGGAACAGCTTTTCTACGGACACATAGGAGAAACATCCATCTCCAGCCCCCATCTCTTCTTGAGCTGGCTTTCATAAGATTCATCTCTTCGTGTTTATTGCCCCATCACAAGGAAGAGAAGGGAAAGCTTTGGTCCCAGCTAAAAAAAAAAACTGTCCTTGTTTCTAGTGAAAGAAGTAAGTAGGAACTAAGTAGTGGTGAAATAATGTATTCAGGCACATTGCCCAGTCTCTCTCTCCATGCTTTTCATAAAAGGAACCACGTCAAGGAAAAAAGGAAACTTCTGGACCTAGATCCTCCGAGTGCTGGTTACAAAGCATCACAAAGGTGGTGATTTAATGCTGGTTTTCCACCCACACAGGGCACAGCCCCACAGCTCCCGTCCCTGTGTCAGTGCCAAGCTAATTCACAGCCTTGAAAGGGCCAACTGAAGTTTTATAATTTTGTGTCAGTTGAATGAGTTATTTAACTTCTTAGTTTATCACTCACAGCCAGTCCTGAAATGGTCTTAGCCCTCCTAGGGTGCGCACCACAGGAAACTGAGGCAATTAGGGAGATCTTTGTCATCCGGTAGGGTCTTTCATTCCATATGGATGCAGGGGAAAAGTTGAATTCATTGTAGTCTCGAGTGCAACACTTAAATCTTCTGTTTCATTATCTAGTTTGTTAATAAGTTTCTACACAGCGCAAAGCACCGGTACCTAGACTCATAGTTCTTAACCATGCTATCTACTGATTCTGATTCATGGTTGTTCAATTAATTTCATAGGACATATGAAATTAATGCATTGTCATTGAATAACTATAATTTGGTAGGGAAAAAAACCTTCAATAGGAGGGATTCTTTTTTTTTTGAGTTGGAGTCTCACTCTGTCGCCCAGACTGGAGTGCAGTGGCCGCTCCCGGCAACCTGCTGGGCTCCAGCGATCCTTCCGCCTCAGCCTTCCGAGTAGCCGGAATTACAGGCACGCACTACTATACCCGGCTAATTTTTGATTTATTGTAGAGATGAGGTCTCACCAAGTTGCCCAGGCGAGTCTCGAACCCGCGGGCTCAGGCAATCCACTCACCTCAACTTCCCAAAGGCACGGGTTACAGGCTGAGCCATCGAGCCCGGCTAGAAGGGATTCTTAAGAATAGACAAAATAAAACGGTAACAAAAATGTTGGGATGTGTTGCTTTGAGTTATTTGCTTTCAAAGTTGTCTTTTGTTTAAAACTGAGTTTGCTGATGATATGAGAATGGAGTGATACAACAAAAGAAATTCACGTACACTGGATTAAAAATAATGAGAAACTGTGTATATATGTAATATATATATTTATTTACCCCTTCATGCAATTTATTCAAAAATATGTATTGCATGAGTCCTATATAACTTCAAATGCAGCATTTAAAAACACTTTTTGTATAGTTTTCATAGACACACCATGGTAGAAGACAACTGACATCAATAACACATTCTATCTACTGAAGCCACTGACGTAATAACGTAAGTGTGAAACCCCCTGGGAGGGCTGAGGCAATCCAGTGGGGAAGCGTATATTATAGTGGTTCAGAGCACCAAAAATGAAGTCAGAAATACTTGCCTTCAGATCCTGCTTTGCCACTTCCTAATATTGAAGGCCCCCGGGCAAAGCCACTTGTAGAAGCCTAGGTGTTTTTACATGTTTTCCATCTGACAAGGGGGCTAACATTAGCAACTATCTCTTAGGTTGTTATAAGGATTAAATGAGATTAGAGTGCTTAGCAGAGTGGCTAGCACGTAGCCAACACTCAATAAATCCTCGCTTCTGTTATTAGTAATAATATGCTTCCCAAGCTCCCAAAAGGTGATTCAGATTAGTAAACAGGGAAAAGATTTTGAAGAGAGAGTAAAGAGAAGCAGAAATCTCTTCTGAGGGACTCCCACTGCCTATTGATGGTTTTTAAACAAAAATTGCAGTTTGCTTGTGTGGTTCCACACAGGATGTCATGGTGAGCGGCGGGGAGCAGGAGAATGAAGTCTTCATCCATGACTAGAAAAATTTCTCTTGGGAGAACTTAACAAGGTAGTCAAGAAAAGACACAGAAGAGAAGCAGAAGTCTGAGAATCACATCTGGGAAAGACTTGTCACATGTAACAGTGACACATATTAGCTAAGAAGAGAGGAGGCGTGTGAAGAAATAATAAAACTTCCAGCCATGACAGATGACAAGACTACACCAGAAAGCTTGTACAGCAACACATGAAGACTTAGCTGTAAATCACTCCCATCAGCACGATTCACAATAACTTGTGGAAATATTTCAGAAGTATGCATACGTTTTTAGCAACTTAGCCCTAAGTATTGTTGAAAGACTTGATCTTCACATCACAGTGGGGACAAAGCATAAGCTGTACAAGAATGCTAATAAACTCTTCACAGTTGTGAGAACTGTCATGTGTATAACTTTGCTGCCTTCATTGTTCTGTCACCAGTCATTATGGACTAAATGAATGCTCCTATCTATAGTCTGATCACTGAAAACATAGGTGATGGTACAGGATGCAAATGTAGCCAAAAATGAAGGTTTTCTAATTTGGAACCATTGAATATCAAAACAAACATTTTTCTCAGTAAATTAATGATAAGAAAGCATTCAGGTTGGTTGCATATTTACTAATTTGATAAATGTGTGAGATTAACTAAATCGTCCAGTTTCTCACTTGCCTCTTTTGGTCCTGTTCAAGCCATGTGATGAAAAAATGCAACCAGGTCAGAATAAGGGAAGGGGAATGGGTCCAGCGTAGGTGGAATTGGAGCTAGTTGGGTGCTAAACTGACGTGAAGATGTAGCTTGGAGTAATGGAACCAAGAATCCATAGTGGTTTTTTTCATTTCTTCCTTCCTTTCCTCCCTCCCTACCCTTCCCTCCCTCCCTCCCTCCCTCCCTCCCTCCTTCTCTCCCTCCTTCCTTCCTTCCTTCCTTTCTTTTTTGACGGGTTCTTGCTCTGTCTCCCAGGCTGGAATGAAATGGTGTGATCATAGCTCACTGCAGCCTTCAACTTCTGGGCTCAAGCAATCTTCCTGCTTCAGTCTCCTGAGTAACTGGGGCTACAGAAGCACCCTGCTATACCCAGCTCATTTTTTTTTTTTTTTATGGGATTCTGGATGATGTAGGAACAATCACCACTCCTGCCAGCTAATTTTTTAATTTTTTCTGTAGAGACAAAATCTTGCTATGTTGCTTAGGCAGGTCTCAAATTCATAGGCTCAAGTAATACTCCTGCCTTGGCCTCCCGAAGTGTTAAGACTACAAACTTAAGCTACCATGCTTAGCCAAGACTCCTGACTTCTAATGTCAGGTATTACGTGAACTTCTGTGGCTTTAGAAGATTCACTTTGCTTTTCAGGGCCAAAACTTTCTGACATGCAAGGTCAGAATATTAAACTAGATAATTTCTCAGGTTCCTTCTCTAGCCCTACCACTGTGGGATTTCAGCTGTTCCTTTTTTTTCCCCCATGATATTCCTTTTGCTACATCTTCCATTACTATCTTCATTTCTCTGTGGACATGAGGATAAAAAAAAGAATATGGTTGGGAAAGGAGCATGGGTTTTTGCTGTGGTCTGAAAGTTTCTTTCTCCCTCAAATTCATTTGTTGAAACCTAATCACCAGTGTGATGGCATTTGGAGGTAGAACCTTTGGAAGCTGATTATATCATGAGGGCAGAGCCCTCATGAATGAAATTAGTGCCTTTATAAAGAGGCCCAGAGTCTCCCTGCTTCTGCCACGGGGACACAACTAGTAGGCACCACCTATGAACTAGAAAGTGATCTGTCACCAGACTCTAAATCTGCTGGAGCTTCTAGAACTGTGAGAAACAAATGTCTTTTGTTTATAAGCTATTCGGTTCATGGTGTGTTGTTACAGCAGCCCAATGGACTAAGACATACCTATTATAAGGAATAGGTATGGATAAAGGATGTATGCAAAGTAAAAGCCACTTCATTGAAAATCACCTCCTTAGAAGTTATACTCACTCTTTTGTTATCTTTGAGGCGTTCGGCAGTGTGATGAATAGCTACCAATACAGTTGCTTAAAAACATAGTAGATCAGCGCGTAATTGTGTATCTTATGGTTTAACGGCAGATATAACTAAGGTGGTCAAAGTTCCCTGATTTGTAAATTGAAAATATTGCACAGGTTTCACACGGTCTCCTAAATTTATTCCTGTTGAAAGTTACATGTTTCTTGTACAAGACTTCACAATACTAATTAATTACCTTTTTCACTGTCACCAAAGTCTCACCCTCACAGCCTCTGTCTTGGTTGGAGCAGTTACCAAAATAATTCTACAAATTACTTCTTATTATCAAATGAAGTCATGTGTGGATGCATTTGCATCATGGTTCCAATTCACAAAAGAATCACATTTTGCTAATATTCATCTTTCCTTCTACTGCTGGCTGAGAACCGCCACTTCCGTAGGCTTGTCCACATTTTCTCAGTCAATAGGTTCTCAGTTTTTTTGGTTTTTTTCCCCCGGGCCACTTTTTCATAAAGAGAGTAAGTTCTCATTAATTCATGGAAGTTTATCTCTAGGTTGAGTAGAAAACAACAAAGCTATAAATCTATGTTTGTGCTTTGTGTATGGACCCAGTCCGTGACGTTTGCTCACTCACAAACTTAGTGACTTACAGATTTGATCCCCATAGATTGTGCAATTCGTTAATTATACTTTCTTGACATTGTTTTAACTGCTCACTAAACACCATGCACTTTGCTAAGCATTTTATCTTACATTTTATTAACATAGTCCTCATGATAGCTTTTATGAGGTAGATGTTCTTATTAACCCATTTTACAGATGAGGAAACAGGCTTAAAAGATTTAATGACTACTTCAAGGTCACTTTTCATTGGTAACAAAGCAAATAATTGACTTCAGCTTTAATTCCAAAACCTTTCTTAAATATACCCTTCAGCAAAATTAGAAATTACTACATGTTGTGAACCTCATCAATCACTTTCAAATTGTGGATATTCCAAACTTCCATTCTCAAAAGCCCAAATGTGCAATTCACTGTTTTTCACATGGAAAAAGACGTTACAGGTGGTGACACATATGTAGCTGGATCTGAAAGCAGCAGTATATGAAAAAGTACTCTGCACACTAGAAACCCAAAGACTATTAGAGTCTACTAAGTAAATGCAAAACACTGTTCATTTCCCTGCTGAATTATAGACTATAATAATATGGCTGGACTTTTCTATTAATCATAAATAATAAAAATGGCTTTAAAAAAACTTCCTCATAGTTTCTAATTGGTCTTCTGACTATCATAAAGATCATCCTGCTGAAAAGTTTCTTCCTCTTTGGCCTCTACATGCCTGCCCAATTGTTAATACCTTTAATTTGAATTGTGGTTTTGAATAAAGTATCTACTGTGTCATGCCATCTGAGACTTTGGCAGAGAATAAAAACCACAATTATTAATGCTGTAACTTTAAAGTGAGTTCTAATTTTGGTGCCAGGTGGTAGCATTTATTTCACCCAGAAAATTTTTTTTTTCATTTGTAGAAAAGAATACAAATTTTTTAAAAGGAATTATAGGTTAAAATCTCTTAAAACACAAAAAAGAAGTTCCATCTTGACAAGTCTCCTTTACCCTTTATTGATGGGTTTGGAAAGTGGGTGGTGGTAAAGCATATTCAGGTCTCAAGCCTTCTAGCATTTGAGTTCAATTAACAGGTGGATAAGAAATTTATTTTTCTTAATAGAGTTATATGTCTGGAATTTATTTAGTGGTTTTGAGGGGGACTAGAAAACAGGATTGCAAAGAGGGTGGGAAAATAAGCCAGGAAAACCAAGATAATTTCCAGTTGAATTATGACCTCAAAATGGGTTTCGGAGAATGGAATTTCCATAATTCACAATCTTATTATTGGTTATTTCTAGAGCCTTGGGACTGAGGGCGATATCCTCTGCAGAATTCCTGGACTATTTCCTGCCTTCTTGGTCTTTACTCTTCATTTCTCTCTTCACTAATTGTGTGCTTTACATGCTAACTTCCTAAATGGAATGGAGGTGGCTTGTTACAAATGCCAAATAATAGAATCATTAATCCAAGTAGAAAAAACAACAAACAAATGATGCTATTAAAGGAAGAAACAGTTGTACCATGATACTAACCTAAGAATAATTATGACAACTGAGCAGAAATGGCCGTTTTCTCATTCCTGGCAGTCACTGAAAACATGTTTCTTCGTGTAGTGAAAATAAGTAGGAGTAAAAAGTTTAAACAAGTTCCAGAAGAACAATTGCTAGGAGAAAACCAGAGTCAGATCAAAGAACATCCTATGGAGGCAAGAGGAGACAGTGACAATACATAGTTGCTAAGCCAAGCAAAAGGAGAAAAAGAATTCTGTTAACAGGAAACAGAAAGGATTCAAAGAAGAGACATATGAACACCACTGGAAATGTATGTCCCCTATGGATAAGCCCTCCCTTAAGAGGCTTCTGGATGTGATAGTCATTCCTGGACAAGAAATAACCAAATGTCACCCAAACAATCTGAGCATTAATGTAACCTAGTCTATGATTTACGTTCAAGAAAACAATGTACTCTCAGATAGGTAGATTCTGCCCAGAGAATCCACTTCAAAAAACGGGAGAGGGCGTTAAAAAACAAATAGGATGCCAGCAGCTTAACCCCCTTGGCCTGACAGATAGAAAGAGTGAGCACTTCCCCTTTGCACATTGCCTGTGTGTGTGGTGCTGTTGCCAGTGAATGGTGGAGGAGGAAGACTGCTGTTTGGAGCTGCTCCCCTGGGACTTCGGTGGGCCCACCCCTCACAAGCACATCTGGCAGGCACTGTCTGGCAGGGGCTTCGTAGAGCGGCCTATCGGACCCTGTCTGCAAACTCCACCGAGGACAAGGCGGCTTTTCTTAACTGTCCATTCCCTTGGCTTCTGAACTCTTTCACTGACTGCATTTGCAACATCATTCTCTCCGTGGAAGACGTGCAGACAGGATGACATGTCCCAACACAGGTCTGGTGTCCCAGAACTGCTCTGATGGCATGTTATTTCCGCACAATGAGAACACATGGGCCTTTGTGTGGTATGCATCTGGAAAACTTCCCAGAGCACGCATCTGCCCTCTGATTTACACCTTGCAGAATAAGGCTGGGGCTGGGGGCGCAGGGGGCGGGGGAAGGGACCGAATCTATAAGCAGTGGGTGGGCTGTGCTCCCTCCCCCAACCCCTGCCTCCTTCTTATTCTGAGAAACAATCGTGGGTGTTCCCATCTCCCCAAAACTCCCTCCCCTGAAAAAGAACGGGGAAAAGCTGCTTCCTGGCTGAATAAAGCTGAAACACCTGTGTGCCAGAAACACACAGATGTAGACAGGCGCAGCCCTGCCGCAGATCCATCTGCCTGGCATGCCTCACTCGGGTGGTTTGGGGTGGTGACCAATTAGAGTAGAAAACCCACACCAGAAGAAAGATTCCTTTGGTCCTCATTATCCCCATTCCCTCGCAATTCTTCTCACATTTCTCTCTCTCACTAGTGCTCTACCCAAGGATGGTTAAAACAATGCCAAAAACAACCCCTGGCTTAAAAAGTCCTGAAAGGCAGTTATATTTCCTTTATGTCAAGACTGTGAACTCCTGATCATGTGAAGCGTTCATTCGTTTGGAAAACATGTACTGAGCAGTAACATGCCTGGTTTTGTGCTGAGTCCTGGAGGTATGGCATTAGGAAAAACGGTCAGTGTAGTAAAGATACCTGCACTATGTATTGCAAAAATAATGTAACCTTTAATACCACCACCATTTTTATTCTGCTGCATTTATTTATGCTCTGATTTCTTTTTCTCTCATAGAGGGCGATTTCCATAGAGAACATAGAATGAGTCTAAAGTTCTCAGTACAGTGTCTAACATGGTACAGGCAATCAGTAGCTGTTCTGGGAGAACAGCTCGGAGTTGGGATGCTTTAGAAAGCCTGTAAGCTCTGAGTATGACCCAAATGAACTTTGCATACAGTGCTGGGAAATGAACTAGAGTGTGGGAAATTATATCTGGGTATGGGGAGGAATGGAGGTTATCAATCAGGGCCTCGAATAGATCAGTCTTTGTACAAAAATGGTTTGTTAGTTTATTTTTTATCTTTTTTATTTTGAGATGGTATTAGACATACAGAAGAGTTCCCAGATAGTACAGACAGTTCCCATAGACCTTTCACTCAACTTCTCCTAGTGTTGGCATCTTATATAGCTATTGTACGTTGATCCAACTAATCAACATGGGTATAATACTACTAACTAAAAGACAGACTTTATCCCAATGTCACCAGTTTTTCCACTAATGTCTTCTTTCCATTCTAAGAGCTAATCCAGGATACCACATTTCATTTAGGTTTTGCTTTGTCGCAAATTAGATATTTATCTAATTCCAGTTAGATGTTCTATTCATGTGATGTCACCATTTTTGGAAAGGAGTTCTCCCCTTTGAATCTGTAAAATACTGAGGAGATAGAAAACAAGGTAAAGTGGGAAATGATGGCAAAAAACTTTCTTGATTAAAAAAAAATTAATCTATCTGCAGGGAGAACAGAATGACTTAGGAAAGTGGTTTTTCTGACCCTGCCTATCTTTTCAGCCCCGGGAAAATAAAAGGTCAAGTACTCTCTTTTGATAACCTTGTTAATCTCTAAGGACTCAATAGCCATTCAGTCTGATGCAGCCCTGGATTACGATTTCCATTTCATAGATGGGGAAAATGAAGCCCTGCCTGGCTGAATGATTGTTTAGGATCACAAAGCCCTGTCTAATATATAAGACTAAGGCTTAATAAAGGGGAATGAAGCTCAGCCCTCAAGTATCTCTCAGTAGCTACGCCTTATTATAAGAAATAGCATTTATTTGCTGGGAGAGGAGGAAAATGTTTTTACAAGGAAAAGTTTGGAGCAAAAACTGAAAATGAAGCTCCTTAGTCCATCTGGAGGAATGGGGAAGAGTTCCATCTTCCTATGGTAATGAACTCTGGCTGGCAAGGAGCTAAGTTCTAGCTAAGTTCCAATTGGTCTGGGCTGCAATCACCAAGCACCTAAGGAAAGTTGGACTTTCATAGGTGCAATGTTTTCAAGCCAGTGACTTGGACTGGCCAGGGTGTTCTCTCTGGACCTTGAAGTATAAAAGACTACGGAGGCACATTCTGGAAAGGCTAGCAGAATTTTGGACCCAGGAAACTGAGTTGTAGACATCAAAGGGATTCACTTCTCAGTTCTGGACATTTGTAAAGTCCGCCAGGAGCAAACGTGCTGGAACTTCCCCAGCAGGTATTATCCTGACTGTAGAGATCATCCATCTTAGTCAAAATTACAAACAGGTCTCCTGTTTCCCTCCTTCCCACTCCATCTATCCCTTTCCCTCACCGTGAGGTAAAAGAATCAACATGAAGCAAAATGTGTTCATTCCTTTGCAACAGGAATGACACTGTCAGGGAGGGGGACTGCTCCCTGTATCAAAGGGGCCTCTAGCAGGGTGGTGTGTGGAGAAGGAACGTTACTCCACAGCCTCTCTCTCTCTCTCTCTCTCTCTCAGTCTCTCTCTCTCTCTCTCTCTCAGTCTCTCTCTCTCTCTCTCTCTCTCTCAGTGTCTCTCTCTCTCTCTCTCTCCCTCCCTCTCTCCTGCTTTTCCTTTTTTTCAAAATTGGGCATTCTTTTATAGTTTCAAATTAACATGAAAGAACAATAACAGTGATTCACGTCTGTGATAAACCAAAAAAATAGGGATACTCCACAATAAAACTCTGTAAAATGTACAAACTGGCACGTTTTAAATGACTCTTTAGTAACAGAGGGGAGAAAAAAAAAGCATATGAGGTAAATCCTTCACCGAGTAACTCACCAGGGAGACTGGTAAAAATAAATTGCACAGCTCTAATTTTCCTAGCAGCTTCCATGCTATTCTTTGAAACTGAGTACAAACCCCTTGGCCTAATCCCAAGAGCCGATCTATAGTAAATAGTGCACACTTAATGCCTAAGTTCCTTTTTAGCACCATTCAGACAGTGACTTCAGCCGCAGAGCTTAGTCATAGCAGACATTTTTGTGGTGAAAGCATTAAACCCACATGCAGCTCTCTTTCTGTGGCCACTGGGGGTCATGCTCCCTTCCCATTAGCTGAATAAATCATAAAGTCGGCTCAGACCACCCAAGGAGCGCGACCAGCAAGCCACAGGCGATGCCTACAGCCGGTTATTTCTTTTCAGATTCTAGAGGGAGAAAAAAAAAAAAAGCAGAAAAAGAAAAACAAGGAGGGGGAAAAAAAAAACACTGCAAAACAGGCTGGCTGTAGGAAATCATTGATTTTTTTAAAAAATGTGATCTCTTTGAGAGTAACCCTGATTTATCTTGTTTATTTATTTACTTTTTAGTTAAAACCAGGGAGCTTGGTTTAAGAAGAAAAGTGACTAAAAAATAAAGCCACATGCATGCCTTTTGTCGTATGCTGGCATTGATAACCAAAAAAAAAAATTTTTTTTCTTCTCTGCGGATTTTAAATTAAGGAAGGCCACCCTGTGTGGCCAGGCTGTGTGGTCAGGTGGTTCCGATAAGACACAATGCAGATGGAACAGGGGGGGCCATGCATCCGGCTAGCTTTCGTGGCCAGACGGGATTTCATAGGGAAGCAAACGTGTTCGAATGTTCCCTGTGTCGAATGATTCGCATCCAGGGAGAGGGATGGTCCTGGAGGAAGGTCTGCGAAGTCACGTTCCCATCAATCAGTAAATAAGATAAGAAAAAGGAATTTTAAACACAACTATTAGCAGGCAAAGGCTATCGCATCAACAGACCGCAGCTCATTATGTCAAACAGTCTCTTTGGGAGGAGGAAGGGGGAGGGTGGTGAGGAGGAGGGTTGTTTTTTTTAAAACATGCATTTTTAAAAAGTGCACTGTACTTTAAACAACTCTGCAGAAGTCTAATAGGCAACTGAAATTGTGATCCCCCCCCCAACTGTTTTCCATCTCCCAAGAAAAGTTTAGCCAAAGAGAAAGTATTTTTAAGCTATGTTCCAAATGATTTCCCAAAGATTCTGGGACAGGTAACCTTTAGGATTCTGAAGGAATTTGAAACTGAATGGTCAGTCATCTTGTCTCCATGGATAGCCTCCCTGGTGTCTGTCTGATAAACTTCAGTGTGTGATCTTGGGAACTGGTTTGTAAGTTTTCACTTGTTATTTTGGAAGTTCTTAAATTAATAGATGCTATATACCACTTGCTGAAACTCAGAAGAATGCAGGTAATCTCTCCATGAGTGTCCACACAAAGCTCTGGCTTAAATCTTCAAAGCCCTCATCTGGAGTGGCCCCTTTGCTGCTCAAGAAAGGATAGCCCATCAGTCTATACTGGGGGATATTACATAGTGATTTTGCCCACCCGGGAGGAGGGCAAGTTCACTTATATCAGTTACATTTGTGACTTAATATGGTGAGTTGTAAGGTCACCTTCAATCAAAGTCATCTTGTAATGAAGCAATTTTAACTGTCAACGGCCTATGACCTAAAAATCTCAACAAGAAAACAAGTGAATTCACCTATTGATAACCTAGAGCTCATTATGGATGTACTAATTCAAATTTTCCTTCGTTAGATTACACATAGCTTCAACTATATAATAAAAAGCTGCTTCCACTGTGAACCAAAGGCATTGTAAACAAAACCCTTCACTCGAGAACTTTACTCATCCTAGTGGAGTGACATTCATGACTCTTTTTTCATGCACCTATTTTCCACATCAGTGAGAACATAAAACATTCTTAAGCAGATGCTCTGAAGCATCCTTCCTGAGTCAGAGTGCTTGGAAGAATTAGGCCAACTGTTGCATCCTGTCTAGCTGCTTCTCTGTGACACACCCAACTCTCCCAGAAATAGGACCGTGTCCTTTATGGACATAAAATGCCATGCATCTGCATCTGTGGGATCTCTGCGTTGCAGGAGAAGGTAAACAACTCCAAAGAAAATAGTCCAGAAGGTATAGAAACTCCACTGAAAACAGATAAGATTTAAGAAATAAATACTTTTCATTGCCAATGGACATCAGTCACTTGTGAGGTTAGCTTGTAAGCTGTATAATTTGCAGCTTGCTCTTATTTGGTCAACCTCTGCCAAATTGATTTGCTTTAGTATTGCTAAAAGTGTGTGTGCATATTAACGGACACGTGTGTAAACTGTACCCATTTGGATGCACACAGATTGGGGATTTTTACTCTCATGGGTTGTGAGATTACAAAATTGAAAAGTTGGAAGTTTGGGTCATGAAAATTAAGATCGTAGCACTGAAGGCTAGGTATGGTGGCTCATGTCTGTAATCTCAGTACTTTGGGAGATTGAGGCAGGAGGATTGCTTGAGTCCAGGAGTTCAAGATCAGCTTGGGCAGCATAGTGAGATGTCATCTCAATAAACAGGTAGAGAGAGAGAGAGATAGCAGTATTGAAATGGATTACTTTACTTCCTAAACAACATGATTTTAAAAACAAGTCACTCATCTCCAGCCCAACTTGACCACATTTCCCAAGATAGATTGGGGCTGAGGGGGACACTGATCCTCTCTCTGTTCCTCTTCTACGTTCTACTCTCTTCAGCGCCTCTGTTCAGGCTATCTACTTCCAGTGTTCTTTTGCTTTCTCCCTGAAGTCCAACTGTCTGCCCTCAGCAGGGTTGAACTCTGTCTTGAGATATGCAGCTACTGTAATATTAGTTATAGATGACTTAAAAAATCCAGATTCGCTGGGCTCAGTGACTCAGCCTGTAATCCCAGTGCTTTGGGAGGCCGAGGTGAGTGGATTGCCTGAGCCCGCGGATTCGAGACCCGCCCGGGCAACTTGGTGAGACCTCATCTCTACAACAAATCAAAAATTAGCATGGTAGCGCGTGCCTGTAGTTCCAGTTACTTGGAAGGCTGAGGCGGAAGGATCACCGGAGCCTAGCAGGTCAAGGCTGCGGTGGCCGGGAGTGGCCACTGCACTCCAGTCTGGGTGACAGAGTGAGACTCCAACTCAAAAAAAAAAAAAAAAAATCCAGATTCACCACAAAATCAGCATACATTTCTTCCCTAAGTCTAAAGCCTAAAGTTAATGAGCAAGAATACTTTCATTAACTCTCCTCCCCACCCCCAACACATTTATCCAGCAACTGTTTTTTAATCTACATGTGATTTATTCGTTTTTCTCTCGAAATGCCTCATTTGTTTATTTTTTATTTGTCATTTAATTCCTTTTCCTTAATTTAATTATTTGCCATCTTTTGCAAGATACAGACCTGAGAGTAGATGTGATGATGTATGTCAAAGTGCTTCAAAAAAATCTTATAATGTTCTTTAGATGCCTAATAGTGAAACAAGCCATTATTTGTTGAAGCAAATCATTCTCATGGATGTTATGATTATGAATCACTGCAGCAAAAAAGGAAGTCTTACTTGTCCATTTCTCAGAACTGATTGGCATCTAGAAGGGGGGCTGTATCATTTTGTTGTTCACCATCACATGGGAAATTTCATTTAAGATCATGAAGTTCATATTATGGTCTAGATGCCAGAGGCTTTCTTGCCTAGAGCAAGGAATGGTTTCCTCCTGCACTTCCCAACAGCAGATATCCAGTGATAGGAGTTGGGTCCTAGAAGAGCTACTTGTCTACCCAGTCTCGCCTTGAATGCTGCCTCTGATGGGAAGCTCACACTCTTTCACGGTAGACCATTTCACTGCTGGAGATCATGGGTGGCTACTATTTTTCTCTACCCAGTGTTAGCCTGGTTACCATGATGTTCTGGGTAGGGTCATACACAGTGTATCCATTAAGTTCAAAAGACTCGGGATAGTAGGCAGGATGCTAGCTAGTATTAGCTATCTGGAGTTCACAGGGAGATCCAAGGTCAGTGGATGTCAAGATAAGCAACTGTAGAAGGCAGGTGAGATGGCAAGACATATGGGCAACACACTGATCTAACTTGGCCCTGCATCTCTTTTGCAGGTACCATTTTTAATGGTGTGAGCACCTGCTTGTTGGTATCTTAAAACCATCGTCTAGTTTTAAACAGAAAAAAAACAAAAACAAACTTTTCCTCATTGTCACCCCAAATCTGCCTCCCTGCACCACCCACTTAAAAGTTTTGCTCTCAGGAGACATATTTCTCCTTGTTTATTTTCTTTCTTTTCTTATTATTCACCTATTTGTTTGTTTAATCATTTATTTTTAAAAATTTTTATTTTAAAGATGTAGGGTCCCGTTCAGGGTTAGGTATACAAATGGTCATTTGTACAGGTAAATTTGGGGCCTCACTTTAGTCTCCACTTCACCTGGTTTGAGATCAGGTACCCTTATTGATGAAGTATGTCCTCCCCCAACTACCCATCATCCCGCAGTTTCCCACTACTGCCAATCCCTTTCTTATAGTATTATGATAATTGTTCAGGGTCCACTTATGAGTGAGAACATGTGGTACTCAGTTCTTCGTTTCTGTGATAGATCACTCAAACATGCTGAAAGGAAAAAAACAAATGGCCCTATTAAAAAGTGGGCAAAAGATATGAATAGACACTTCTCAAAAGAAGACATGTGAGCAGCCAACAGATACATGAAAAAAATACTCAACCTCACTAGTCATTAAAGAAATGCAAACTAAAATCACACTGAGATATCACCTAACTCTAGTCAGGATGGCCATCATCAGTAACTCAAAAAACAACAGATGTTGGAGAAGATGTGGGGAAAAGGGAATACTTCTACACTGGTGATGAGAGTGTACACTAGTACAACCTCTGGGAAAGCAGTGTGGTGATTCCTAAAAAATCTAAAAATTGCTGGACTCGGTGGCTCAGCCTGTAATCCCGCGCCTTTGGGAGGCTGAGGTGAGTGGATTGCCAGAACCCGCAGGTTTGAGACCCACCTGGACAACTTGGTGAGACCTCATCTCTACAATAAATAAAAAATTAGCTGGGCGTGGTAGCGCATGCCTGTAGTTCCAGCTACTTGGAAAGCTGAGGCGGAAGGATCGCTGGAGCCCAGCGGGTCGAGACTGCGGTGGCCGCAAGTGGCCACTGCACTCCAGTCTGGGCGAGAGTGAGACTCCAACTCAAAAAAGAAAAAAAAATCTAAAAATTGACCTTCCATATGGCCCAGCAATTCCTCCCTCTTCTGGGAGGATACTTGGAGGAACTCAAATCACTCTATGAAAAAGATACCTGCACATGCATGTTTATTGCAGCACTATTCACAATGCAAAAGCATATTCACAATGCAAAACCAATCGTGCTGCCTGCTGAAAGTGGACTGGATAAAAAAAAGTGGCACATATACATGATGGAATATTACATAGCTATAAAGGACAAAATTATAAACTTTGCAGCAACTTGGATGGACTTACAGTCTATAATACTCAGTGATTTGTTCTTATATTGAGAACTTACTGCCCTGTACTATCAAAGGGAGCAGGCATAGTATTTTTTTTTAAAAAAAGAGTGAAATTTTAAATCCCAATTCAACATTTACTAGTTGTGTAAACTTGAACAAGATTCTTTTTCCCCCCCGAGCTCCCCTCCCGCCCCTTGCACAAGATTCTTAACCTTCTAGTGACTCAGTTGTTTCATAATAATGATACATCAGTACATATTAGCTTTTACTGTGAATTAGAAGCCGAAGGAAGTCAAAGACCAAAGACATGGCTCCTGCTTTTGAGAGGCTCATTGTCTTGTGAGGAAGCTAGCAAACAAAGATATATTATCCAGATGATGGGGTGAGTTTCAGAGCTGTTGCTAGCTGCCATGGTGGTATGCAGCAGTCTCAGTGAGAAGGCTACGAAGGCACAGTAGATAGGTACCTAGCCAAGCTGGAGAGTTCCTTCAAGTGAATTGACATCTTTGTTGTACTCCAGGCTTATGACAGAAATACATGACGTTAAACCCAGCTCATTGAACTCAGAAACTCCTTAGCCTTACACGTGCCCCCAAATTATGAGTGGCTCTCGGTGAGTAGCTAGTGCCTTCTTCCCTATCTTCCTTCCTTCTCAGCACTCTAGACCTGGGACTTCTTAGTGCACCTCCACATCTTCTGAACAAATTTCTGGTTTTCCCTGGCCTCTATTTTGGCCCCAGGCACTCGAGGTTTGGAAGCAAACAGTCAAGATCTGCAGGCAGCACTTTAGCAGTCTTCTTATGATCTCCACGTTCCTTTCCAGAGGTTCTGCATTTCAGGTTCCAAATGCCAGCTGTAACCAAATGCCAGAAGACCCCTTGGCGTAGGCATATTTCTAAAGTGCTCTAAGATGATCTTCACTTATCCTCTCTGCCGAGCCCAGGGAATCTGTTTTGTTTCTTGTTTCATTTCTTTATTAGTATGTGTAAAATCTCAAAAACATATATAGCATATTGAAGAAACTATCATCTTGAGTTCTGTTTCAGAATGGCCCAGAGAGGAGGGGAAACTTACTCTGAGAAATAGGCAATATCTGTGGATGGGGCGGAACATGAAATGCATGATCACTACCTTTTAGGAGCACATAGTCCATGGAGAAAAACAGATATGCCATAACAATGTGGTATGGAAGCCGGGCTCGGTGGCTCAGCCTGTAATCCCACGCCTTTGGGAGGCTGAGGTGAGTGGATTGCCTGAGCCCGCGGGTTCGAGACCCGCCTGGGCAACTTGGTGAGACCTCATCTCTACAATAAATCAAAAAATCAGCCGGGTGTGGTAGCGCATGCCTGCAATTCCGGCTACTTGGAAGGCTGAGGCGGAAGGATCGCCGGAGCCCAGCGGGTTGAGGCTTTGGTGGCCGGGAGCGGCCACTACACTCCAGTCTGAGCAATAGAGTGAGACTCCAACTCAAAAAAAAAAAATGTAGTATGGGATGCAAAACAATTTTACACACCCTATAGAAACAAAATAGGGAGTGGTAGGCAGGCCACAGATTCTGAAGTGGTAAATGGAGGAGCCAGATGTGGGAAAATGGTCACAAGTAAACATGAAGAAGTAGGTGTTAAGTAGGTAAAATGACCTTCAACAAGTGAATGGAGGTAGTCATGGAAGTGAGGTTGTAGGTGTGTGTTTAGCTAAGAGCAGATGTGGTATTGGGTAGTTTCTTGACATTGCTTCTTTTGGAAACAAAGCCATCTGTGGATTGTGGAGGAGGGGATAAAAAGATTATGAAGGATGGACTAGGTTTGAAACATCCAATAAAAGGAATGAGAGAGCTGATCAAAGAGGAACAAAGTGATGGATAAATGGCACAAAAATTCCAAGTGAGTTGGGAAGGCAAGAGACTGCCATGATGGACTGTCTTGGCTGTGAAATTCCCCTCAATAGCACCGGGCTGCAAAGGAAGAGGGAGTAGAAGAGGCGAATTTTAATTTAATCCAAGTCTGTGGCTTAGAGACGTCATAGATGCTGGTAAAATAGTAATTTATATGATTGGCTGGGAGGTCTGGACTGTGCAAACACTCTTTATTGCCATTAGGATCAAGTTCAAAATCCTTAAACACCAACCTGATAGCCCACATGCTAAACCCTGCTCTGGTCTTATCAGTCACTCTTCAGCACAGCTCCTATGCCCCAGACTCGCTGGGGTATTTTCAGTTCCTGTGCACTCCTCGAAAGTGCAGATGTCTCATGCCTCGGAGCTTTTGAATATGTCGAACTTTCTGCGATAGTACTCATCTTCACGCTCTGCATGGCCGACTTCTCGTGACTCAGTTTCTACCTAACGTGCAAACTGTCTCAGACAGGAACTTCTCAGAGAAACACTTTTCCGCTCCCTGGCTTGGTAAGCACTCCCTGCACCTACACACTCTGCTTTCTAATACCCAACACACTTTTAATCACTCCCTCCCATTTTTCTCCGCCTAGACACGGCAAGTTCATCAAGTATGTGTCTCATTTTTACTCCTGCATCTTGTGTCCTTCATGGTGCTGTGTTCACAGGAGATGCTCAATGAACGTTTGCTGAGGGGATGACTAGACGAGTTGATAATCCTGTAAGGCACTGGAAGGATAAAAAGCAGAAAATCAGAGAGTGAGCCTGGGAAGGTGGGGTATGGGAGAGATTTAGATTTCAGAGTTGGAGAAGTTTTCCACAGTGGCATCACTCAAGATGCACTCAGAGGAAAGGATTGCTGAGTGGTGGCCTTCAGAGCTGTGAATGTGAAAGAACTGGAGGGATGGTATGTTCAATGTTTTATTTGTTCAAGTGATGACTGAAGGCATTCGAGACATGGGTGCAACTGAGATTGGAAAGTGGCATAAAACCTGTGGAGTCCACAATCTTTAGTGGATAATGGAAAATGATGGAAAAATCAGTATATAACAAACTCAAGGAGAAGTAGGTGGTAAAACTAGATGTTTGAAACTCAAAGGAAGGAGAGGTGGCTGATCATCGCTGGATGTCAGGTCTCAAAATTTTCAGCTCACTGAAGCAAGGCTAGACCGACAGGGGTGGCAGGTTAGTATAGCACCACGGTGACTGCACTAAACAATTGTTGACAGCACAATGCATATAATTTAGAAAGGTTTTCAACAACCAGGTCATAAATAAAGTGGCATTTTCTGCTTAACGAGTGATCAATCAAATAATTAAACTAGTCAGAAATCAGTGTTTCCAAGCATTCTCATTTTTTTGGTTTAGCTCTGAATATTATTTATCAAATCATGTATTTTTCTTACTGGCATCTGTCTCTCAATAGTAGTAAGTGCCATGAAAGGGAAATTTTGATCTGTTTGGTTCACTGCTATATCTTTAGGGCCTAAACAGAACCTGGCACAGAGAGAACACGTAGTAAACATTTGTTAAATGAATGAATTCTATGTAATTAAGGATTCATTTTCCTTAGTTAGTTGTCAGACTAGTTCAGTTAGACTTGGTGTGTGTGTGTGTGTGTGTGTGTGTGTGTGTGTGTGTGTGTTTAGTAAAAGATATAAGGAAAACTTTTCTGAGATGTGGTTGTCAGATGGCAAATCCTATAATATCTGCATGTGATACTGGACACATCTCTGAAATGTATGTGCTTACAAATTGTATGCATAATGAAATTGTCCCCCATTCCCATTGACATACAGATTTAGTATGCCCATATGAACTTGAAAGCCAACTGTCCATGAATCATTGCTCTAAGGTCTGATTCCTTCAGTGGCACTTTCAATGACTGTCTCAGAATTCAAGCCCAGTTTTTAAAAAAAATTGTAGGTTACATTGCTAAATACTAAGTTTATTTTCCTATGAGATTTTTTTTTTCCTTCAAAAACTCAAAAGATATTTTCACCAGTTATTTTGAGTTAGGAAAAAAGAGTCTTTATTTAGTTGTGAGTTAAGTAATGCATATTATCAAAACCAATTACTGTCACAAGCAGTGCTATAAAGTCAAATCTATTTATCTATCTATCTATCTATCGGTGGTCTCACTCTGTCACCCAGGCAGGAGTTCAGTAGCATGATCATGGCTCACCACAGTCTCGACTTCTTGGGCTCAGGCGGTCCTTCTGTCTCAGTTTCCCAAGTAACTGGGAATACAAGCACCTGCCACCACACCGGGCTAATTCTGTGTGTGTGTGTGTGTGTGTGTGTGTGTGTGTGTGTGTGTGTGTGTGTGTATAAAGACGGGGTCTTGCTATGTTGCCTCAGTATGCTTTGAATTTCAAGGCTCAATAATCCTCTTTTCTTGGCCTCCCAAAGTGCTGGGATTACAAGTGTGAGCCATCACACCAGGCCAAATTTATTTTTAATAACGATCAAAATATGGCATAAGAAATTATACTGCTCTCGTGCTACCTTGAAACACACGCTATCCTTCCACACTGTCAACGTGCAGTGGCCGTTGAGGGTAACTTTCAAGGGCAAAGAAGGCAAATAAGCTTCTAGCACCTCACCAATGTATTCCTCTTTGATAGAGCAGCAAAACCCAGGTCACTTTGAGGGAAACTACTGGACAAGATGCTCACTGATCTGGAATTGTTATGAAAACACAAGGCATTCCATTTCCTCCATGGTGCACCTGGAGTTGCCAGATACAGCAAACAGAAGTACGGAACAGCCACCTAAATTAAAATTTCAGATAAGCAAAGAATAATTTTTTTTGTATAAGTATGTCCCAAATATTGCAAAGGACTTACAATAATTTTTAAAAAGTGTTTATCTGAAGTTCAAATTTAACCGTGTCCCTTATTCCATCTGGCAGGCTTGCGGGTACTCTAGCTTCGCTGCAACAGCTTTGAGCATTGAGATCTCCCCAAGGGGTGGACAATGAATCATGTGGGTGCCTCCACTGAACCTCTTTACCCGTGTTGTGAGGAGCTAAAGGGGATGGATCCCATAAGAGTGGGTGGGGGTTCGAGTAGAGCAATTCTCATTGCTATGCATTGCCTTCATTACCTTTGCTTTTTTTATGAATCAGAGTCTCACTCTTTTGCCCAGGGCTGGAGTGCACTGGCACGATCATGGCTCACCACAGCCTTGACCTGCTGGGATCAGGGTGAGCCTTCCACTTTAGCCTCTCAAGTGACTGGGTATACTATAGGTGCAGGCCACTATCCCCAACTAATTTATTGTAGATTCTAGGTCTTGTCATGTTGCCTTGGCTGGTCTCCAACTCTTGGACTCAGGGCCTTTGCTTTTGATTCAGTTAAATGAAGGCACAAATGAGACCTTGGCAGGAAAGCCTTCACAGAGAAAAGGCTTCACAGATGTGCTAGGTAGTGATGCAAAGTACCATTAGGGAGCTTGTAAGCTGATGTGGAGGGAGCCAGCGGGCCCCTTCTCTGCCCACGGACTTCTCATGCCTATGTATTAAGGGAAGTGGGGAAAGATTGGAGAGACTCGACTTGTAAGCATATCTTTGACAGTTTACTTTTAATAACATTGTTTGTATTGCGGAAACGAATTGAAAAAGAAATCATCAGTGGCAGTTGTAATGCTATTAAGTGCCACCAAATAACTAAACTATGCGAGAAGCTTCACTTTGAAAGCTCACCAATGCTGAATTTCATTTGTAAACCTAGGGGAAGGAACCAAAAATAGCAGGAAATCGAAAAATCAGTGAATAATTGAGGCCCAACTATTTTGCACTGTAATTCCTGCAAAAATGATAACTCTGATCATGTTTTCTTTGCAGATTTACAGCAAAATCTGAGTAGAAAATTCCAGATGTATAATGCTGACTATGCTGGGACCCCCCAACAAACCTGGAATTATTTTTTGGAGGATGGGTCTCTTGTAGTACAGGTTTCTCCCGCTAGGTGAGTGTTCTAGGAACCCATCGGCTTCAGGATACCATCTAGCATTACTGTGAGAGGCTGAGTTTGGCTTCAGTGAATTTTTTTTCCCATTTCATGTTAGGTGATTTACAAGTGCACCTGCCCACACCACACTGAGTGTTCAGCTTTTTTTTTTTTTAAACCAAAAATGGCATGTGCGCTGTGCCCCTCCCCCACTTACCTGATCTCACCCTGAGTGACTTTTTGTTTGTTTGTTTGTTTGTTTCCCCAGATGAAAAAAGTCCTCAAGGAAAAACATTTTGCCGATGTGGAAAAGGTGAAACAAAAATGACAGAAGCACTAAAAGGCATCACAATTAACAAGTTTAAAAACTGTTTTGAGCAGTGGAAAAAGCATCTCAATAGGTTTATTGCATTTGTATTCTGAAGGTGACTGAAGTTTAAACATGTAAGAATAAAAACACAATTTTTCATCAATAAATTCTGTTTTGGGGGGGTCACCCTTTATTTTTTTTTTAATGTCAAATAATGTTGAAGTTGAAAAATATAGCCCTACTTCTAGCCTCTCCAGTAACTAGTTGTATGCCTTAAACAATGCATTTCATATCTCTGGGCTTCATGTTCCCATCTTTAATACACAAGTAATAACAACTGTTATGCCATTCTCATGGAGTTACTATGAATTGAATTGTAATAATAAAATCAAATGCTTTGAAAAAATCATCAAAAAGCATCAAAATTCATTCCTGCTAGTTTGGTAATGGCACGAGCAATTTTGATGCGTTACTGAAGACCCTGAATCAACTCTGGTAGTAGATCCAAGTGTTGTAGCAGCCAAACAGATTGGCAAAAATATCACTTTGGAGAAAAAGCTTTGGTTCTGAGAGTGACGCTTGATAGAACATGCAGAGTTTTGTCTTAGGTGTTCTGCAAAGTACAAAAGAAATTTAAGACATGGTCCCTGTCCATGTGAAGGTTACAATTCATTTGGAGGAGGAATAAAAAGACATGATTACTGCTAAATAAAAATGCAATGCCGTTCATGACTTAATGCTCAGTGAATGGTGATGACAATAGATTTCTTTTGGAGATCACAGCAAAACATGATTCAAATGGGACAATTATTTCGCAAAACATGATTCAAATAGGGCGATTATTTCACAAAATTAGTCTTTAAGTTGTTTAGAGAGGGGTTTGAACAAAGAGAATGAAGGGCATTCTAGAAAAGTCCTGACTAGAGTATGTGCAAGGCCTATTGGTGACAGGAAGGAGACTTGGATCAAGAATTTTTGCTAGGAATAGCATATAAAGGAATAGCATATGAAATAAAATAATAGTTCATAAAAAATAAGCCTGAATAGGTAGATTGATTCAAGTTGATGGCAGGTCCGGAATACCAGACTGGAGAGTTTAGACTCTTCAGAGTGACATATCTATTCACAATCAAATGTGCATTTTATATATTGTATATACACAATATATGCATCTTCTATAATATAGATATAATATTCATAATATATGAATTATCTATATTATCTCATAACATTCTCTATTTTGAAGATAGAACAACTGACAGCTACTCAAAATACCACTTTAAAAGATTGCTCCTTTAAGGGAAGCCCCCCAAAGGAAATCTGTGTTTTGAAACTGTAGCTACCATCAGTAAAAGTCTTTTGCAGCCAATAGCTCTTTCATTTAGTTGTGCAGGGTTCATGGCTTCTGCGGCAATAATTTTTCTGATTGCTGTGTCCCCTGTTAATGGTTTATCTGTTGCTCTAAATTGAAATTCCCTTGCAGAATGGCTCAATGTCTGTCTTTTCTGTGTCATCTCAGTATAGTTTTCTGTACAGACAATGGCCGCTGTGGTTTCTGCTGTCATCCCTTCTCCACATATGTCTCACCCAGGGAATGCTCTCCATTTCAATGCTGTTAGGTCAGCTGCATTACAGACTTTTAAAATTCATTTCTGCTAGTTAATGCTAACTAATGGCATAAGTGATTTTGATGAATTACCAAATACCCTGAATGAATTCCTGTCACAGGTTCAGATCTTGGAGCAGCAAAACAGATTGGCATGAATACTGCTTTGGAAAAAGCTTTGTTTTCTGAGAGTGATGCTTGATAGAATGGTGCCGTGTTCCATCCACCAGTCTCCTGAAAGTCATGGGTTTTATTTTATGTGTCACGGTCAATCAGCACACTGTTAGATACAGTGCTGCCAAAGAAAGCCAAGGAAAGAAAATTCAGTGATGATTTTTAGCCACGTTGCCAATGAAAATCTTACATTGACTGAGTGTAACTTTCTTTGTTGAGTCTTTGAACATGGTTATGGAATATGGATTTAATAAAAATTGACCTATTACACAATTATGTTGTAGTCCATCAGTAATGAGAAATGGATCGGTTTGTGATGATGTCAATGGTGACATAACTGAACAAACTTTCATTAAGTAGCTTGGAGATCTTTGTGAATACTAGTTGAAAAGCCAAACATTTTAAAAAATTGTCAAGGCAAATGATCTCAAATGCTTCATGAACACTGAAACTAGTCCTGACACTTGCTGGGTTCATCAAGATGATGTCCATTCTGTATCACTAAGGCCAATGCCACATTGTGATTTTAGAAGTTTTGTGGCAGTTTCTGATCAGAATGCCACCAAGTAGGAATCAAGAGGTTGCTATTAGAAATCAGGTGTCACATGCATGTTTATTGCAGCATTATTCACAGTAGCAAAAACATGGAACCAACAGTGCTGCCCATTGAAAGAGGACAGGATACATATACATGATACATATACATGATGGAATATTACGCAACCATAAAGAAGGACAAACTTATGAACTTCGCAGCAACTTGGATGGACTTAGAGGCTATAATACTGAGTGATCTATCACAGAAAAAAGAACCGAGTATCACATGTTCTCACTCATAAGTGGACCTTGAACAACTATCGTAATACTATAAGAAAGGGATTGGCAGAAGTGGAAAACTGCCAGGGGAGGGCGGGGGCAGGATTGGCAGTAGTGGGAAACTGCCGGGGAGTGGGGAGCATACCTCATCAACAAGGGTTACTGCATAATGAACATTTGTATACCTCACCCTGAATTATACACCATATATTAAAAAGAAAAATCAGGTGTTATTGTCTCATTCTCATGTATCATGGAAAAGCTTCTTTAATCATTAAATAAATCTCCCTCAAAAAGCACTGAGTACATACTACAAGTTATAGGAGTATGTGTTGTTATAATTATAATTGTTATTATTATCATTTGCCATGAAATATCTCAGTACATATATTATGTCTTAGGGTTCAGGAACTTTGCCATTTTTTGCAGATCTTCCTTGGGAGACTAATTCCTTAAAATATGCTTAAAATCTGGCTCGCAGTGATTTCTTTAAGCCCTGGAAAATTTTATTTGCCAAATTAGCATATACATTTAGAAAATCTCTTAAATTTTAATAGAAAGAACACATCTTTCTTTGTCCAAAATAAGAGTGTCTCTGTCTTCCTTACTGGTTATGACCATACTTGCCCTTTGATGCTAAACACAGACAGGAGGTTTGGCTGAAGTCTTAACCTCTCTGGTCTTTGCAACCTACCACATGTGCATCTTAACTGCATGCTGCAGGCCTCTGGAATATTTATTTTGCCTTAATAGTGAGAAACTTTGAGACTCTGAAGTTTGCGTTTTCCTGTTATCAACAAACGATTATTTCTTTCATTTAGCATTACTTGATGAAATCTTCCTCAGTTCCTGTGGTAGAAACTGCTATATTGGATATTAGATCCTGACTATTCATGCTAGCTCTATGAAGCAATATAGCTGAGTATTAACTTTGTCTAGCTTCCTTCACAGCTAGAAGAATATAAGGACATAGAAGAGGAAGTCGATGAGTGGAGCTTCCAGAAAATTCTTCAATAGTTCCAGCAGCTCTTTTTCTCCTCTCTGTTTCTTGTCTGGAGTCTGGATGTGCTGGCTGGAACCACAGGAGCCATCTTATAAACATGAGATGAACTTGAGGGTGGGCACGACAGAAACATAGAAGGAGCCTGGAGTGCAAATGAGAATGCAGAACCTCTGCAGCACTCCTGAGCTTCTTATCAGGCCCCACTGCCACTTTATTTGAGGAGAGAAAAACAATCCCCTGTGTAATTTTAGGTAGGCTTTCTTTACATACCAATTACTAAGTGCTTATGGTAATCCTGATAAGATTCTGTATCCACAGTCTTTTTGTGATTCAGAGTGATCTTTCTCCTTAAAGAGTTTTTGCCTTGCCTGAGGATATAAGTTCTGTAAAAGGCAGAAACTGAGTCTATGCCAGTGTGCATCTTTCCTTCTTAACAGACTATTATATAGCTCGTAGGCTTTTTTAAATTGAAAAATATAACTTATTAGAAAGTAATTTGCAGAGAGAGAAAGGGAGGGGAGGGGAGGGGATGGAGAGGAAAGGAGGGGAGAGGAGAGGAGAGGAGAGGAGAGGAAAGGAGAGAAGAGATATTCCCCTCCCTAAGGTAGGGGAGCGGGACCAAAACTTAGGAAAACATGGTGGCCATAGCTCAAAGAACCACATGGCCAGATCAGAGTTTAGCAAAGCAATGGCCACTAGTAGCCTTTTCATAAGTTATTTTTGTTGCTGCTAGAACTATCTTGGAGCTTTAAAGTTTGGAGTTTCCTGATCAGAGATGGATTTTTTTTAACCCATCTGTATATAAGTAGATCTGTGTGTATGTCCTATGTATATCATATACATGCATACGTATACACATATACACACACAAACACGTACGTGTTGTTTTCTCAAGTCTCTTAAACATTTAGCTCAATTCTCAACTGTGTTGCTTTAAAGAATTGCTTTATAACCAGAAAACATAGCCTTGGGAATAGTTATCAAATAATAACTAGGAAAGAGAATATCAGATTGTCAAACTTAAGAATTCACTTATTTTGAATGACTAAACTCATGCATTTCCTACGAATCTGATCTATATCTAAGCATGAAAAGGACTAGTCATTTTCCGCATACTTCGAACATAACCTTTTTTCAATTCACATATCCAACAACAGTAATTAGAGCGATAAATCAATACAAATTTTTCTTGACTGGGCTACTATATGAAGACTCTGGCCTAATTGATTTGCTCAATCCATTTCTTTTATAACTAGCTTAAGAATGATCTTCCCACCAACCATGGCCATCCCCATCACCTGGAAGAATTGTAAATACCAACAGGACGATTTTGGTAATGGATTATGATATGTTATAGATATTGATTGCCTTAAAATTTATTTAAAATTTACTCATAAACAAGTCTGCTTTAGTAATGTTTCAGTTCTCTTTATTTGGTTTTGAGCAGGCCCCAAAATAAAGACCCTTATTTCCTAGAACACTTTTTCTCATCAGGTTTGCCAATGAAGAGGAAAAAACAATGACTGAGGCAGATACAGATAAATGTCACTTTTTAACAGATAAGGTCTAGTTTAAAGAGCAGCTTTTAAATACAGAACTGCAGAAGTTGGCATAGGCACAATGCCGCAACCCGTGGCTTCCCCCGTGGCTGTGTACACATATGCATTGGAAAGTAAACCAGAGGCTTCTGGGTAAAAAGAAGGGATCAGTTTCTGCAAATTCATCCCCCTGCCAAACTCAATAATCTGATCAGTCATCCCTTCACTGATAAGCAGGGAATGGGGGCTCAGGAACTAGAGCAAGGATATCCAACATTTTGGCTTCCCTGGGCTGCACTGAGTAAGAGGAATTGTCTTGGGCCACATATAAATTATATGATATACTTAGTGTATATACATAATAAGTCTTCATTTTTTATTATAGAGTTTAGAAAAATGAGAACAACAGAGTGGGAAATTTGATCTTGTGTGCGTAAAACTTATCGATCAATGTCTGGTTCAATGGAAGTGGTCCCAATTCTTAGTGAGTTCTCAAGGTGCTCATCAGAAATGCTTGTTCTATTTTGTTCTCCGTGTGCTTCAACATTGAAAGCAGCTGCTCACACATGTATGTGCTGCCAAAAAGCAATGTCATGAAAGAGATGTGATCTTGTACTTCAAAAATGGAACTACACATGGAGCCACGAAGAAAATAAATGCTAAAAACATATGATGTTAAAAGATTTTGTGGGGCTGCATGACTAGCTGTCCTGGGCCGCCTGCAGCCTGTGGGCTGCAGGTTGGACATGCCTGGACTAGAGGGTAGAAATGTAGGGAAAAAAATCTCATCTCATGTTAACCACAGAAGTAGGAAAAAAACACACCCTCCACGCCAACCTCCCACACAACACCTTCTTATTTCTAAACTGTCGTTTTAACATGACTGGTGAAAGTGCTTTTCACATAAAATTTCTACTGATTTAAGGTTTCTTAGAATTGCCAAAATAACAATGTTTGTTCAGCCATCTTCAACGATGTTTAGCATCTAATAACTGGAGATAAGCTTTAAAAATTTCCTGAAAAGGTGAGTCATGTCAGAAGAAACAAGGAGTGGATTCAGTGAGAGGTTTGTCTGAATCAACAAGGAGGAAATCCAAGAGCTCTGAAGCATCAGCCACATCGAGAGACTCGAGTTGATGTCATTCGTGTGTCTACTGTTAGAGGAAAACACAAGCCAAAGTCATTTTGCTGGACCAAAGTCGTTTAGCTAAACCAGAGGGCTTCCCCTGACAGAGCTGCCCTAGAAATATCAGGCAAACTAGGAGAGCAGGGTTGGAGTTAGAGGCCAAGCTGACCTCACTGGTTAAGCAATATTTCAATACTGAATTATAGTCCAAGGGCCATCCAGTTGTCCAAGTTCAACACACAAGTGCCTGTCTTATTTTTCAAACTGCTAGGTAATTGGAATGTGCATTTATGTTTAAACATATTGTCATAGAGACATTGATTTTTGCCATTCTTATGCTAAGTGTAACTTTGAGAAGCAAGCAACACACGTGTTGCTCTTGCTTTTTTAAAAACCATCAAGTCATACCTTTGTATTAAATAAGCTATCAAGAGGCTCTTAACTTTATAACCCTTTGGATGAAATCTACCTAACTCCATGCTTTCAACACTTCTGTTAACTCAATCATAGAGATTTCTTGGTAATATATGGTTTTTGATCTTATCTGAATCAACTATAACTCTCCATTTAAAATCACTCTCCTAAGAGTGATGTACGTTTTGGGCATCTGAGTATATTTGTAGAGCTAGTAGTTGTGGTAACAAGACTAAGTTTACATGTCTGTCCACATCAGCACCATGCACTCAAGATGGATTTCAGCTGCCAAAAAGGTCACTCCAAACTGCTTGCACAAACCTGTCTTTATGCCCCTGTTTATTATGCTCCCATGTAGTAGATGTCTTAGGCACTGAAACAGCACAGCCGTATATCAACAGCTCTCTGGTGGTTCCGAATGTTCTAAACAAGAGCAAGGGTGCACTGAACCTCCCATGTAAACTTTATACAACAGATTCAGCAGAACTGTAATTATTTACAAAATGATGGCATGAGAAATCTCTGGATTTATATCTTACGTTAAAGTAACTTAGATGGTGTCCACATAATTCTTGAATTCGTGGTAGGTTTGTAATTTATTTTGTTTTATTTTGGTTGTTGCACTTGATACAACTCTAGGGGTATTCTCATTGACATTTCAAAAAGAAAACATCTCAGGTTGGACAGGTTTCTGAAATGTACATGCTGATTAAGTCCGGTGCATACATGGTACCCTAGAAGCAGAACATATTCTTGCAATGGCACAAAGTGTTGTATTTGGTATATAATGTGAAATCTGATTTTCTTGCTTTTATGATCAAAAAATAATTAAGAAAAAAATATGGCATTTTAGGGACATATCTGTAGACCTGGGTCAACCAAATCAGGTGGAATTTAGAACTTCATGTCCCTTTTTTCAGTTTGTTCCCTGTTCAAAGTGGTGAACCTAAGCACAAAGCTCCCCTTGATGTCAAGGGGACTCCCTGTTTGTACTGGCATTATAGGGTGGGCATGAAAAAAAAGGAATAAAACCTCTGATAAGATGAAAAAATCAGTTTCAACGAAGATTACAGTCCCAAAGTTAAAGTGCTACAACGACATCAAAATATCTTTCGTATTATCAGTTGAATATATACCCATTTGTAAACTGTCACTTAGATAACCCCCAAATTTTGTCACCTAATCAATATTCATACCCCACTTTAAATTCTCCTTCTAAACAGATACCTAGGAACATTGAGGCCTTAAATAAAGGAAAAACAACAACAGAACTCTACCTCTCTCTCTCTCTCTGATAGTATATTTATAAAAATTAATGTGCTAATTTTTTCTTCACTTTCCTTTTGCTCCTGAGACATCAAAATATTTGCTTCCTCCACCCCTCACCCCAAAAGAGAATTTAATCCTTTGTTCACATACCAAAATTACTTTGGGTATATTCTGTGGAGATAGTTCAGTGGGTGTTTAACCATAAGAGCATGAATAATCCACTATGAAATGTTATCTTATTACTGTCAACATACTTTTCAAGCTTTAGCTAAATATTGCTCCTAACACCACCATAGGGAAGAAAAAGATTATTATCATATCTTCTTTTCACAGCAGGAGAAAGTGAAAGGAGAATAGTTAGTTAAGTGCTTTACTCAAGGCAGAAGAAAGCATTCGAGTTGGAAATCGGCTACACTCCACTGGAATGCCTTGTTCTGTAACCAGGCCCAGCTTATAAATGGCCTACTGATTTAAGGGGATGGAGAGAGTCCAGACAATTGTCACTATTCTCCCTATCTCATTCCCTGGGAATAAAGTAGGCCAACTCTAGTAAGGAGTATTCGTTTTTTCAGACTTTGAAGACGCCATTTATTTATGGTGTCGAATAGTACTTTATTGTGTTGATTACTTCACCTATTCCTCAAGGACATTTTTACAAAATTAGAAACGCGTCAAACCTCGTTTGACATATTAAAAAAAAATCAATCAAGCAATCAATCCTGGAACATCATAGAACTCAATTTACTTTTAACAACTGAATTAATTAAAAAATAGTTTCTCTTTATGGAAATGACCTATTCTCCTGGGAAATGTGATTTGATATAAAGTCAAAGTGAGAAGCAGAAATGACAACATAAAAACATAGAGTTGGGAGTCTTGTATTACTGAAAGTGGATGCGTTTTTTAAGAGTTTTAGAATGCACATTATAGCTCTATGGTTTCAATTTTAAAATAAAAATGAGAAGAATAACAGTTGGAGCTTAATTGGAAAAATAGAAAGAAAAAAAAAAAAGAAATAAGGTAGGCGTTTATATTCTTTAGACCAATTATCCTCGGCATCGTTGAAAAGGTCACATTTTATCATTTTATAGTTGATTTTACATAAACTATCTAGACTCATAAACCTTTACTTGGTATAAATTTAGCCTTTTTGTAAGTGGAGGTGTTGTCTTAAAAGATAATTTTGTGGCATATCTTGAGGTTATTAAAGATCCCCCCAAATCTAGTCTAAACATGTATCAAAAAATAGTTTGATTTTCACTACTTTGCATAAACTTTATTTCATTACTTTTTAAAAATGAAATTCATAAATAATGGAAAATGAGAGTAGCTTTATTTTATATTTATAAAAATAATACAATGAAAATAGGATAATTAGACTTATGCTCTTTAAAAGAAGTAAACCAGGAGTATGTTTTTTCGAATAAATCACTTTCAGGTACAAGATACTCATCGAGCTGCACTAGAGATTTTGAAATCTTCTGAACCAACAAAAACCTTAGTAGAAACAAACTCAGAATTTTTAAAGCTAGAATTTGAAAAGGAAGGGAAGATTTCATGAGTCCAAAGAGCTGTCAATTAGCCAGTCTAAGAAGGCGAATGAGGTCATGGATATCAGAATAATAATATGAGGGCGCCATCCTTTAAAGAGCATTAACTCTTTTCTTCTTTCTGAGGTTTCTGTCAAACCTCTCTATCCCCTTCCCCCATCAACTACTTCCAGCAGACTGTGGGTTGTGATTCAACACAACAGGGATGGTTAGGAAAAGGGGAAAAGGAGAAAAGGAGAGGAGAAAGGCTGCTGATTTTCCTGGCACTGATTTCCCAAAGCCTAAATCCATCAAGGCTACCGTAGCTCTTCTGGGCATAACAAATATCAGCCTAGGGAAAGTCCTTTAAAGATAATGTTTTTGTTGTTGTTTCTCTGAAACTTGAGTCAGAGAGAGAAAGCTGGAGAAGAGATATAGATGGGTTTCTGATTCCCGGCATCCTGTCATGAAGCTCAGTGAGAGTAAGAGCGAAAGGGCTGGGTAGACAGAAATTCAGAACCTTTCAGCAAAGGACAGTCAGTCATGGGACATCTTTGCATAAGCTGAGTCACTCCCATCACCTGACTAGAGCAATAACCACCCATCCTCCAGTTAGCACTAGGTGAGGACTTCTCTGCAGTGATTGCCCTCTTGGAATCCCTTTTTTTTTTTTTTAGCTCTCCCTTATGGATACCTTCAAGACACTCAAAAGTCCCAGGTAACCCTGGGCACCTTGTGATATTGTAATGGACCAGAAAAGTCTTGCATCTATGCATCTTTGCATGAGGTAGGCTAAATAAAAGACCTATCCTATCTTGTCTGAGGCAGTGGTTAAACACATGCCTTTTGTAAGCAGTTTTTGGATGATTTTAAAGGCATCTCATTCAATTTTTAAGTTTTTGCATAGGAATGCATCTAATATTCAATTTTCTTCAAACTCAATTCACAGGCATGAATTTACAATGAAGAGAAACCATAGCAAAAGCAGGGAGAGGATAGGTTCTTCATTTGCTTCTTCTGTTTAACTTTTTCTAGAAATCAACTTACTTCTGAGGTAGATTAATGAAAATCACCTTTGTCACAACTCTCTAGTTAATTAATTTTTCTGATTCCTCAGGACCTCACTGTCAACTACTTGCCATAGAAGTAGAAAAAAACGATTCAAGCCTCAAAACAAGATTCACTGAATGTCGTTCAAATACTAATCACCCAGAGGTAACTCGATATTGAAGTTTAAATCTGGATCAGGACTGGATAAATTTGAAGGAGAAAAAGGATAAAATTGTAAATTCTGTGATACCAGATGTTGAGGTCTGCAGGTAAATCTGAGTATACCCTTATGACTAGCAGGACTCACTATTTTTAGCACTTTAGTGAAGCGACTGGTCTTCCAAGTTTCTCTTTATGGTCTGCTCATAGAACCCTTCACATGCCCTGGCTATTCAGATTCAGTTGCTCAGCTTAACTGTTTCACCCCAAATTATTTGTATTTTTTCTTCTGTATGTTATTCCCATTAGTTAAACATGCTTTGATTTGAAATGAGCATGGGAGGGAAAATTTTTCCATTTAAATTAGGCATTCCTCTCAACTTCATGACTACTGCTGAGATTATTTCTGTCCAAGTATCTCCCTTCTCCTTAACCACCACCATTGCCCTGTGCCCACGCTGGTCTGTTTAAAACTGGTGATTCTCTGTCATAAACATTCTAAGATAGGGTGAACAACACAGTATCAAACACTCGAGTTTAAAGGTTACTTTTAAAAAATGGTACCCAAATGATTATAACTTTCCACTGGAGAGCTTAACATCCCACAATCATCAGTGTCCACAAATGCTGTTAACCGGCTTGACTGATGCAAACATTTCTTTGCAAGCATTTACTGAGATATTGTAAATTACTTAACTGCCGCAGTGTACTTTCTCTCCCTTAATCTTGATCTGATCTCTGAGGGGCTATTTATTACAGATATATACAACTTGTCATTAGAAGTGATGTTAATGTAATATGACATAAGTAGCACACATTGTTTAAATGTGTTCCAGAAAGTTAGCAAATTTAGTTCAGCGAATACTTACATGATCTTCTGCCTGAAAAGCAGCAAGAAAGGAGTGAGACCAGGGGGGTAGGGGCAAAATATTAAACACTGTTCACTGTAGGTGGCCAATTAATACCCTGTATCCAAGCTGGAACAAATCCTTCCACTATATACATAAAGCATATAATCTCTTATCTGCTTAGGCATTATCAAATATTTTAGTAAATCCTAGTAACTTCAAACACAGGTTTAATGGAATGCAGTGCTAAAACATGCAAAGTCAAGAATCAAGTTTTTTAAGAACATAATCTGTTTTAGAAGGTTTCAAGAGAACTACTTTGCAATGCCATTATAATCTTATCCCATGAAGAAAGACGTCTGATTTTGGCCAAACAACATTACATGTGTTTGAGCAAAACGCACAACTTTGCCTTCCCAAAATTAAAGCCATAAGCAGGAAAATCATTTTAATTCTTTAGAAGTTGAAAGAGTGTACAGCTATTGGTTCAGTTCTCAACATTTGGTCACCAGATAACATTAATTTGAAAGAGAATTCTAATAGATGGCCACATGACATTAACAGTATGATCTATCTGGGACTTGTTCCATATTAATTCAACATTTTGTTTTGTATCTCATCATCAAGTTAAAAGTAATACAATTAATTAAACTACAAACAAGAAAAAAACCCAATATAACCAATAATGTATCTCTGACAATAATTTCAGTTTTCACTTATGCATACATTTGTTTTAAAATGGATCCCTGTCTCCCATAGCTATACTGTTCTTTTTTCCTGGATAAACTGGGATTTATTTTAAGTGTCTTTTCATCTTTTCCATCTTTACCTGGGATTCTGCTCATGCACTCAGTGTGGTTTAGGTGAAAGATCAGAAAGTAGGTAAAGTGAGAGAAATCTCCTTTTCAGAGTGAAGCAAACACAGCATGAAGCCAGGGAGAAAAGCAAAGAAACTGTCAGGGAAAGACAGACAAAATTGCAAGTAGAAACTGATCTTTCCATATATTTTAAAGCAAAAGCTCTGTGATAAACTTAACTTACAAGCATGATATTTTATGCATGCTATACAAACCAGGAAACACAGAGAATACAGACAATGCCTAGCTAAAAGTAGGGGAAGGAAAAGAAAAAGAAAGTAAACCATCCTATTTTTTTTTTTAAGAAAAGAGAATGATTTTCTTAGTA
>NW_007245905.1:0-5698 GCF_000164805.1 Carlito syrichta
ATCTTTCGGAAACTCTAGGCCCAAAGTTGACGCTCTTTCCCAAATGATCTCTGTCTCTTAATCATGATCCCAATCCCATAGACAAATGGATGTTCCTGTTTTTCCCTTTTTTGCTTTTTTGCTTTGAGTCAGAGTCTCACTCTGTCGCCCAGGCTGGCAGACATTGGCTTGCTCCCGGTCACCACAGTCCCGGGCTGCAGGGCTCCAGCATGCCTTTCCCCAGCCTTTGGAGCAGCCAGCATGACAGGTGTGTGCCTCCACACCCGGCTCATTTTGGTTGGAGGGTAGAGACGAGTTCTCACCGAGGTACCAGGTGGGTCTCAGTCCAAGGGCTCTGGCCGGCCACTGACCTTGGCCTCCCAAAGCACTGGAATGATAATGCTAAGCCCCTGAGCCCTGCCATGATCCTTCATCAAAAACGAACCAGAAGGCCTGGTGCGGTGTCCAATGCCTGGAATCCCAGTGCTCTGGGAGGCAGAGTCAGGAGGATGGCTGGAACCCAGGAGGACAAGTCCAGCCCAGGCCACACAGGGAGAGCCTGTCCCCACAACCATTCAAACATGGGGTCTGGGGTCGAGGTTCCCATTGTCCCGGCCATTCCAGAGATGAGGCAGGAGGATTGCCAGAGCCCGTGATTTTGAGGCTGATGGTGAATGATGTTTGTGTCACCAGGCTCCAGCCTGGGCCATAGAGCCAGACCCTGTCTCCAAAAACATCAGAATTGTACACAGATTCTCAACCGTGTGTGGTCATGGTTAGTTCACAGGGTGATTGGCTTTAGAGTGAGGAAAGATGGGATTGGGGGGAAGAAATGTCCCCAGGTTAGGGATGTGTCCCTGGCCTTTCTTGGCAGAAGGTCCTCATTGCCGAGTCAGAGGATTGGCTTTCCTTGGGTACATTTCTCACCTCGGAGAGAAGAACCGGCAAAAACCATACCAGGGAGCCTTGGGAAATCCCCCACCAAAGCTGGAGCAGGCATTGGGGGGGGAAGGCGCTGTAAAGTGTCAAGCTTTGGGGGCCCTCACACATGTGGGGGGTGGGGGGAAAGGACAGAGGGCAGAAAATCTGCAAGAGAATGGATTTCTTCCTTCCTTCCTTCCTTCCTTCCTTCCTTCCTTCCTTCCTTCCTTTCTTTCTTTCTTTCTTTTTCTTTCCTCACTAGGTTGCACAGGCTGCTCTCAAAACTCCCAACTCGAGACATTCTCTTGATCTGGGCCTCCCAAACTGCTGAGATCACAGGCTTCCATTTGGTCGACATCCTGGTCTTCCTAACAGGTATTGAACTCTGTGCCAGAGGCGATCTTCCTGCCAACGCCTGCCCTTATCCAAGGTTTTCTGGGTATTGCTTGGAGTCGAGGTGGAGGATTTCTATGGTGTCCAGCCTGGTCTCAAGCACCCAGAGTCCGACCATCTTCCCGTATCATCCTACCCGAGTGCTGAGGTGACAGATGTGAGTCATCCCACCATTCCCATTCCCCTGTTGATTTGAGAATTATGCCCTCTCTTTCCCCGAGTGGCCCCTGGGAGGAGAGTGTGGGTACACCCTGGAGAATGAGGTGGGCACCATCTCTGCGGGCCTGGGTTGTTGGAAGGGAGTGGGACTTGCGGTGAGTCCCAGAGAGGGGTGTGGGCTGTGTGGGGTATCATGCTTGTCATCCTGGTGCTCTGGGTGGCCAAGCCAAGAAGATGGCCTAAGCCCCCAGGGATGATACCAGTCCAGGCAGCTTGGCAAACCTACTCTCTACACGAAGCAAAAAACGTGAACCGTGCATGGTGGTGCACACCTGTCTTTCTGACCTCTTGGAAGGCCATGGTGAGAGGATTGTTGAAGCCCAGTCAATGTAGGCCATGGTGGCCAAAAGCAGTCCCCTGGGGTCTGGTCTGGGCGTCAGAGCAGTACTCCCACTAGAATAATAATACCAACTACCGCCACCAGCACCACCACCACTACCACTCCTGCCATCCATAGTGAGGCTTCACCCTCAGGGATGGGAGAGTGAAAGGCACTTTCCTGTCTGTCATTAACGGGAGGCTTCAATGGTGGTCACCGGGCACGTCTGACGCATAACTCCAGCCACGTGCTGCTGAAGGTCTGCCTCCACCCTCCACACTTTTGTCCCATGGGAAGGACTCATTTAAATTAAAGAAACAGACGGCCCCGAGCTAGGGTGGCCATCCACACAAAGAGATCAAGACAGTCCAGCAACACCATGCCCAGCCCAGGTTCCGGTTGCTCTGTCTGCCACCTTTGAGCAGGGTGGGGGCCCCCTTCTCTCACAATCCCTACACTGTCCCCCGCCCATGCAGACCTTTCCCTGTGGAGCCAAGGGCGCCTGTCATGATGCAAGTGGGAGTCCTTTCTTGTCGCTGGACTCTCCATTGGTCGGGATGGGGCATGGTGGCATGATCGTAGCTACTGGGGCCTTGACCTGCCAGGCTCAGGCAGTCCTCTCGCCTTGGCACCTGAGCAGTCGGCACTCCAGGGGTCACCACGCTTGACTCAATTTTGGGAAATTCTCACCAAACCGAGGTCTGGCCATGTCGCCTGGGCTGGTCTCTGACCCCTTCTCAGGCAGCCTTCTGTCTCAGCTACCCAGGGCACAGGACTGATGGCCGTGATCCATGGTGCCCAGACTCGACTCACACATTCTATCAACAGGGGTAATGAAAAGGAAGGCCACAGAATGGATGCCACCGCATCCTGTGTAGCCAGGACCGTGGGTGTCACCATGCGCAACTTCAGTGTTTGAGTTCTGGGGAGTGAAGAAGTCTTGATATGTGGACCAGGCTGATCTCGAGCTCTGGGACTCCAGCAATCCCCCACTTCGGCCTCCTAAAGTCACAGCCTGATTGTCTATCAATCCACAGTCTTTCAGGAACTCTAGACACAAGGCTGGGGCCTCCTTCCCAAATGATCTCTGTCTGTTCATGATGATCCCAACCTCATACATAATTGGATGCTCTTCTTTTTTTTTCCTTTTTTTGTTTCTTTGAGTCAGAGTCTCACTCCATTGCTGAGACTGGAGTGCAGTGGATGGCTCCCAGCCACCGCAACTTTGACCCACTGGGCAATGGTGAGCCTTCCCAAGCCTCCAAGGAGCCGTAACAACAGACGCATTCCACCATTCCTGACTCATTTCAGATGGAGTGTAGAGATGAGGTCTCGCCAAGTTTCCAGGGCTGGTCTTGGCCCATGGGCTAGGACTCGTTGCTGGACTTGGCCTCCTGAAGTGCTAGGTTGATGAAGTTGAGCCTCCTACCCCAGCCTCGATCCTGTGTCAAAAATTAACCAGAAAGCCTGGAGCAGTGGCCCGCTCCTGGATTTCCAGTGCTCTGTGAGGCTGAGGCAAGAGGATGGCTGGAGCCCAGGAGCCCAAGTCCAACCCAGGGTACACAGGGAGACCCTGTCTCCACACGATACAAACAGGGGGTCTGGGGTCATGGTGCCCCTTGTCCCTGACACTCTGGAGCCTGAGGCGGGAGGAACACCACAGCCTGCAATTTGGAGACTGGTGGTGGACAATGGTCATGTCTCCAGGGCCCAGCCTGGATCACAGAGCCAGACCCTCTCTCAAAAACATCAGAATCGTACACAGATTCTCAACTGAATGTGTTGTGTTCACAGGGTGACTGGCTTTAGAGCTAGAAAAAATGGGATTGGGGGAAGAAATGTCCCCAGGGGAGAGATGTGTCCCTTGCCTTTCTTGGCAGAAGGTCCTCGTTGCCGAATCAGAGTGTCGGGCATCCTGGGGTACATGTCTCCCCTCAGAGAGGAGAGCCAGCACGAACCCGGCCAGGAAGCCTCTGAAACTTCTGAAACAAAGTGGGGGCAGACACTGGGGTCTTGGGGCTGGAAGGTTTCCAACTTGGGGGATCCTCACATTTGGGGGGACAGGGGTATGGACTGAGGGAAGAAGGTTTGCAGGAGAATGGATCTTTCTTTCTTTCTTTCTTTCTTTCTTTCTTTCTTTCTTTCTTTCTTTCTTTCTTTCTTTCTTTCTTTCTTTCTTTCTTTCTTTCTTTCTTTCTTCATTTTCTTCCCTCACTAGGTTGCCCAGGCTGCTCTCAAACTGCCAAACTCGGGCCTTCCTCTCGGAATTGGTCTCCCAAACTGCTGCAATCACAGGCTTTTCATTTGGTCAACATTCTGGTATTCCTGCCTGGTCTTGAACTCTGCTGAGACCTGCCCTCACCCAAGGTTTTCTGGGTTTTGCTTGGGGTCGAGGTGGGGGCTTGCTATGGTGTCCATCCTGGTCTCGAGCTTCCGGGCTCCAGCCATCTTCCCATCTTGGCCTTCCTGAGTGCCAACGAGACAGGCGTGAGTCATCTGGCTGTCCTGGTCCCATCAGAAGGTTTGAGGGTCATACCTTCCCTTTCCCGGAGATGGCCCCTGGGAGGAGCGAGTGGTTCCAGCATGGGGAATGAGTCGGGTGGAGGGGTGGGTGCTCCAGTAGAACCCCCGTGCACCAGGCAATCTTTGTGGGGAGGGCTCAGTTGGCAACTCTGGCCACCCTTTCTGGGGTCCCGGGTCATTGGAAGGAAGTGGGCCTCATGGTGGGGCCCTGAGAGGGGTGTGGAGTCGGGGCACAGGTGCTCACACCTGTCATCCTGGTTCTCTGGGGGGCTGAGGTTAGAGGATGGCCTGAGCCCCCGTGTTTGAGACCTGCCTGGGCACCTTGGCAAACCTCGTCTTTACCAGAAACAAAAAACTGAGCGAAGTGTGGTTGCCTGTCCTTCTGGCCACTCGTGAGGCTGTGGCAGGAGGATCATGGGAGCCCAGTCAGTGGATGCCATGGTGTATGAGAGTGGGGCCCTGCCCTCCAGCCTTGGCAACACAGCCGGACTCTGACTAAGAATAATAATACCAACCACTACCACCACAACAATCACAGGCCAGGATCAGAGTCTCAGGCTGGCATTCCCACCCTTCTGCAGTGCAGGCAAGTGGATGGCCTGAGCCTGTGGGTCTGACATTAGCCCGGGATATGGGACATGACCTCATCTCGGCCAATAAAAATAAATCAGAAGATTAGCTAGATGTGGTGGTGCAGGCATATGGTTTCAGCCACTCAGGGGACCACAGTAGGAGGATCACCTGAGCCCAGAAGGTGGAACCCTCGGTAGCCATGAGCATGCCCTTGCACTCCTGTCTGCGTGACAGGGCACCGTTCTGACCCATAATCATAATTACCACCACCACTACCACCCTTGTCACCCAGCGTGAGAATTCACCCTCATGCATGGGAGAGGAAAAGGCACTTTCCGACCTGTCATTCATGGGAGGTTTCAAAGGTGGCCACCAGGCAGGTCCATCTCGCACCTTTGGCCATGCACCCAAGAAGGCCTGCCTCCACCCTCCACCCTCGTGACCCACAACAAAGACTTCTGTGAGCTCAAGGAAAGGATGGCCCAGAGTTAGGGCTGCCATTGGGCACAGAGTGAACAAGGCGGTCCAGCAACGCCATGGCCAGCCTAGGTTCCAGTCGCCCTGTCTGTCACCTTCAGGCAGGGGTGGCTCCTTTCTATCCTGATAACTCCATCATCCCTCGCCCATGTGAACCTTTCACTGGGGAAACATGGAGGCCCATTGTTATTCACATGGGAGGCATCTTTTTTTTCCTGGAGTCTCCATTGGTTGGGCTGAGGCACGCCGGCACAATCGTGTCTCCTGGGGCCTCAAACTGTGGGGCTCAGGTGG
>NW_007245906.1:0-57113 GCF_000164805.1 Carlito syrichta
GAATATCACATGTTCTCACTCATATAATGGACCTTGAACATCCAATGCAATACTATGAGAAAATGACGGATGGTACTGGGGAAACTATGGGGGGGAGGGGGATGGGATAAACAGTAGCAAATATCTGTCGGGGGATGGGAAAACACTTCTTATCTACAGGGTGCCTGAATGAAACGTCATTGTACACCTACCCATAACTGTACCCCACAAAACCATAATAAAAACTACTGAAAAAAAAAAAAATATGTATTTTATTTTAAAGATGTGGGGTACAATTCAGAATTATGTATACAAGTGGTCATCGTACAGATAAAGTTTGGGCCTCCCTTTGGTCCCCTCTTTGCCTGGTTTGAGATCAGGTATCCCTTATTAATGTCATGTGATCCCCTCCCTCCCCTGGAAGTTTCTGGCTACTGTCAATCCCTTTCTTATAGTATTATGGCAAATGTTCAGGGTCTGCTTATGAGTGCGAACATATGGTACTCAGTCCTTTGTTTCTGTGATAAACTACTGAGTGTTATAGTCTCTAAATCCATCCAAGTTGCTGCGAAGTCCATAATTTCCATAAAGAAGGATAAAATTATGAAAATTACCTTAGAGTTTCTAATATACATTTTAAACTTACCTAATTTCACCTTCAAATAATACTAGACGGTTCTAAGCATAGTACAAATAACTAATGACAGAATATTCTGAAATTTCCCCCATTTTTTGTAACATTGCTATTGTTCATTTAATTTTAGATTTCATTTCATTTATTCATATGCTATAGTCACCCAATAAATTGTTACTATTATTACTTTAAACAAACAGTAATCTTTTAGACAAACTAAGAGCAAAAACTCAAAGTATTTCATCATGGTTTTATTTATTCCTTCTCCAATGCTCTTCCTTTCTTTATGTAGATACCAAGTTTTTGGGCTATATTATTCCTCTTCTGCCTGAAGAAATTCTACTGACATTTCTTGAAGAGCAAGTCTGCTAATGATAAATTCTCTGTTTCTGTTTGTCTAAGAAAGTTTTTATTTCTCTTTCACATTTGAAAGACAATTTCTTTGGAAATAGAATTCTTGTTTGGTGAATTCTTTTTAACACTTTAAATATTTTACTTCATTCTTTTCTTGCATCATGGTTTTTGTTGAAAAAGCCACTGTAATTCTTATATTGGTTTTTCTATAGATAATATGTTTCCTCCTTCCTCCACATACATTTCTGACTTCTTTCAAGATTTTCTGTCTTTGGTTTTCTGTAGTTTCAATATGATATGCCTAAGTGTGAGGGATTTTGGAGAGAGAGAAATTTTTCCTGCCATTGATCTATGTCTGTCTAGGTTTGATGTCTGTCACTAATTTTGGAAAGCTCTCAGCCATTATTACTTCAAATTGGTCTTCTACTTCATTCTTTCTCTCCTCTCCTGGTATTCTAACTAAATATATGTTACACCTTTTGTTATTTCCCACATTATTTATTCTATTTGCATTGCAATTTGAGAAGATGCTATTATCCTATCTTCAAATTCACTCAATCTTTCCTTTTCCAGATCTACTGATGAGTCCATTGAAAATATCCTTCATTTCTACTACATTTTAAAAATTTCTAGCATTTCTTTTTGATTCTTTCTTAAAGTTTCCATCTCTCTGCTTATGTTGCCCATCTTTTCTTGCACATTGTCTACTTTTTCTATTGGAGCCCTCAACATAATCATAGTTCCTTTAAATCCTCTGATAATCCTAACATCTGTGTCAGACCTGTGCCTGGTTCTGATGATTTCTTTGTCTCATCACACTGTGTTTTCCTTGTAATTTGTGTTGAAAACCAGACAGATTATATTGGGGAATAAAAATTGAGACAAATATGTCTTTACTGTGAGGATTTATGTTAATCTGGCTAGAAGTTGGGTTGTATTTAAAGTTTGCCATAGCCATAGGGGACAGATACTTTAAAATCCTCTAATATCCTTGTTTTCATCTTATCTCTTGACTTCGTGCTTCCCAAAGTACTCCTCCTCAGAGAGAATCTGTGTTTTGCTGCTCTTCCAGCTGTGATATGCTATCATACCAGAGTCCTGTGGGGTGGTGGTAAGTATGTGAGAGGGGAGCATTCTATAATTTTGTAATTAACTCTCAGCATTCTAGTAGACCTGTCTCAAAAATGTAACCTTCACAAGTAGTTCCCCTGTGGTATAGTTTTTCCCCCCCTTTGGCCTCTACTTCCTTCTTGACTGCAACATTTCCATTCTATTTCCTTGAGACCCTAGCCCTTGATGACTATGTTTTCCCCCAATAGGTGAAACTAAAGGGCTAGAGGGATCCGGCTGAGATGGGAGGAATGTTCTTTTTCCATCTGAGATAAGGTTCTGGAGATGTCTCTTCTCCTGGAGAGAAGGTCTTTATTCTGAAGAAGGCCCAGGGAGAATTTCACAATTATTATGCTTCCCATTTCTTTGCCAGAAGCACCAGAAGATCTTTCTTCAATCTTCCCTAGAAGAATCTTATGAGTTCCTGGAGGCAAAATCCACAAAATTGTGAGGCCCCCAATAAGGCTGCAAAACCCTGAGTTTCTTGTTTTCTTGTTAGTCCACACTCAGCTTTTAACAATTATCAAAATTATCATTTAAATATTCCTATCAGCTTATGTCTCCAGAGACGTCTACTCTAGGATAGCAGATCTCATCTGTGACTCTTTTTAAAGTACTCATCCATATAGATTTCAGGGTGACAGTTTGTCCTACCAATTCAGTTCTCTAGTGAATTCAAGAAAAAGTTGTTTAATTTGTCTAGATTTTTACTCTTATAAAATCAGAAGTGGCAAATTCCAAGCTCTTTAAATGTCAGGGCTAAAGCCAGTGTTTGTCCAGAGTTGCATTTTTATCAAACAACATAACTAAAGGATGCCAAATCTTATGTTTCCCAAAAGGACATTGGGAAGTGGCTTATTCATTTGATCAACAAATAATTATTGAGTGCCTCCTATGTACCAGGTACATTCTAAGAGATGAGGCTACCTCAGTGAAGAAAACAAAGCCCCTGCCTTTATAAATTTACATTCTATTTAGAGGGAGACAGAAAATGATCATAAATGCTACAAAGTAAAATAAAACTGGATAAGGGTGACGGAGAGTGATGGGATGGAGGTTGGAGGATGTTATTTTAAAGTGGATGAATAGAAAAGGCCTCTCTGATAAAATTTGAAAAGAAATCCCCCCAAAATGAAGGAGTAGCCCCACAGGATATCTGAAGAAGTATTTAGAAATAATAAAGACCAATGTGGCTAGAGTGGAGTGATCAGAGAGTCACAGAAAAAGAAGAGGCCTCATTATGGGGAACCTCATCATCCATGGCAAGGATTTGCACTTCCACTATGAGAAAGGTGGAAAACTACTACAGAATTTTCAACAAAAGAATGACATGAGTTGGTATATTTTTAAATGATTACTCTGGCTGATACACTGAAAACAAATGGGGATGGGGAAGACAAGGTGGAAGCTACAGAGACTATTTAGGATGACACTGGAATAATCTAATCTTGGAGGCAATGAGATTTGGCCAGGTTCTGGAATTATTTTGAAAGTAGAGACAACTGGTGGATTGGTGAAAATATTCAACTCTTAGTTAAATAAGAATAATAGCACTTATGTGAGATGAGGAAATTAACCTTTAAGGAGAGCTTATCTAGGTCCCTGAGCAAGTGAGTGGCAAATCAAAATTTTAAACCAAATCTGTCATGCTCCAGATCTCTAACTCTGACTTTCCCATTCATAGCCAGCTAGAGTTCTGAGGGATCTTGAGTTCACGCCAACACTTCATTTCATAGAAGAAAAAAACCCGGAAGGTCTCAGAGGTTAAGAGATATCTTCTAGGTTATACAATTAGCTAGGGGCAGAACTGAGATAAAAGACCATCTGGTGACACCTGAGTACCTCTTTCTACTCCACCATTCTGCCCTTTCATCTGATAAATGGGAATAAATAACCAAAGGTAGTAGGTAATTGTGAATTAAACCTAAGTTAAGAATAAGGTAGACCGGGCTAGGTGGCTCAGCCTGTAATCCCAGCACTTTGGGACGCCAAGGCAACTGGATTGCCTGAGTCCGCAGGTTCGAGACCAGCCTGGGCAACCTGGCAAGACCACATCTTTACAATAAATCAAAAATTAGCTGGGCATGGTAGTGCGCACCTGTAGTTCCTGCTACTTGGAAGGCTGAGGCGAAAGGTTCGCTGGAGCCCAGCAGGTCGACTCTGAGGTGGCCGTGATCATGCCACTGCACTCCAGCCTGGGCAACGGAGTAAGACTCCAACTCAAAAAAAAAAAAAGATAGTCCTATTACAAAATCTATTGTATATATGGATGATTATCTTTGATGAGTCATTACAAGACAGGAATGAAATTTATCACACTGCACTCGACACTGTCTGTATTTTAACTTATTAACAAAACGATGCAATGTCTAAGGAAAGTCTTTAAAAAGAGACTCAAAACAACAACAACAAAATTAAACAAGGTGCAAACAAAATCCATGAAGTCTATGGGTCCTGACTGCCAAAGAAACTTGCCAGGGCTGGCAAAATGGTTGAATTTCATGTTTTTGTAGAATTCTTTGGAACTTTTGTGCCAGTGGTATGAACATTTAAACTGTGGAATCTCTTAGTATAAAGAAGCAGCATTATTCTGTTCATGTGAATTTACTTTCTCCGAGAAAATATATTCTTGGGAAAAAAAAAAAACAAGAATGGATGGCGATTCTTAGAAATAAATTGGAGGCTTTTGTGTTTTGTTAAATACTTTTTCACCTAGTAATGCCTATTAGTACTTCAGATTCAACTCAGTCTACTATTTATTAGATCCTTACTGTGTGCCAGAAACTGGGCTAAGTTATTTATGTGTTGTTTATTTAAATCTTTAAAAACATTCTTATGGGGTAGGCATTATCATTTTACATTTTATTATACATTTATTATACATTCTTTATTATACATTTTACAGATAAAGTGATGAAGGCTACTGATTTGTGTGCTTTCCTTTGGTTTACAGAGAACCTTGGATTTACATATACATCTTCATTTTCAAGTGTAAATCAGGGATTACTGTGCTGCCTGATGACTCTCTTCCATTAGGCTTTGAATGCTTTAAGGGCAAAAACTTTTCTCTATCTCTCTCCTCTTCGTACTTCAACATACCCTGGGAAGTTGCACAGATTTAACCCAAAAGTATTTCACTTAATTCCATTGGACAATATCTCTGTAAGATATTGCTTCAATAGCATCTTATTCACCCTTTGGTGAAGGAGAGTTTCACACCCTTGGGTTATAGGATGGCCAAACTCACCGACATCTGACGCTGGTCAAATGAGATTGACAGCAGTTTGTTACATATACTTATAGTCAAAAGGAGGAGGAAACCAAGCCATGCAAGGCTATCTGAGGGTTGCATTAAAGAACAGAATGAATAACAAGGGTATTAAGAAGCAGACTTGGTAGTATAGAGTATAGGATGTGGTGCTCCTGGCTTCCATAGGAGGATATCATTGACTTGTTTAAACAGTTCCATGAACTAGCAGGGAACTAAAACCCACTACTCAAAGATATGCAAGACCTGTGCCTTGTTCCTATGATAATAATGCTTGTTTGTCTAGGGAACCGTATCCATGGGAACAGAGTTGGGAGGGAATCTTCTAATTAGTGCATTAGTCCATGATTTTATCAGATGTCAGAGCAGGACATAATATTGAACCTTACCTTTGGGCCTTACCCCACAACTATGCACGATAAAAAGGAGTTCAGGATACTTAATAATGCCCAAGGTCACACAGTTCCTAAGAGGCTGAGGTTAAACTCAAGCCTAAAAATGCCAATTTTTAGGCTTAAAGTGTTTAGGAAATTTCCAACCAAGTGGATAACACATGCAACTTAACAATGCCAATAAACTGCATTCCAGATGACTTGTCCCTTTGGCTGTGTACAGTCTTCCAAACCTGGTAATCATGAAGAGCAAAGACCTCATGAGTTTGAAGCAAGATCTCCAGCCCAGTGAAAGACACTCACAGAGGGTGAAAAGAAAGCTGGTGACGAGCAGAGCAGCAAGTTAGCAACTGGCATCATTCCTTGTAAAACAACACTAAAGCTGAGATGAAAGTAAAGTATATTATCAAAGTACCAGGAGCTCCCGATGATAGAGCAAAATTAAATATGCAGTAATTGACCTGGCAATCTTATCTCTAAGAATCTATACCAAAAATGCATTGGCAAATATATAAAAAAACATGCATCAGGCACGCAAACACTATTTGTAATAGCCAAATATTAGAAACAACTCAATATTTATCACTAAGAGAAGGATTAACTAAAATACGGTATATCTACCCAACAAAGTCCATATAAAAAGGAATAGAAATATCTCTATGCTGCTAGATGGAGGAAAGTGTGCATACTATGTTAAGAAAAGAAGGAAGAGCTAACACAGATCAGAAGAGACATGAGAAACATATCAACCGAGAAACATATCAACCAAATACAATGTGTGAACACTGGATTCTGATTTTATGTGCAATACAAAAAAGACTTTCTCAAGACAACTAAGGAAAGTTAAATACAGATTAGACATGACATAATAAATTGTTAACTTTGTGGGTATGATCATTATATTTTGGTCATGTTTTCTTTAAAAAACGCATTTTCTATAGAAATAAATACTGACAATTTTTGAAAGAAATGATCTGAAGTCTGGCTTTTGTTTTTAAAATACTTTAGTAAACAAAAAGAGGTGGGGGTGGGGGGTAGAAAAGAGTTGAAACTAAAATGGAGGAGTGTTGATAAATGTTGACTCTGAATGATAACTATGCGGGGAATACTATTTTTCTACTTTTGTGTATATTTGAAAAATTCCATAATAAAAGTCAAAATAAATAGTACAATACACATAAATATATTGTATAGAGAGAGACAAAGGGAGAGAGAGAGGATTTGGTCTCTCCCAAAAGAACTGATTCCATGGGTCTGGGGTAAGACATGTATGTGTGAATTTTTTTAATGTCCAAAGTTCACTGGCACTTTTATTAATCAAGCAATAAAATATGGCATTTGAAGTTTAAAAATCCTCAAAGATTTAGACTACTAAAAATCCATACTGGATATTAAAGCCACAATGAATACAGCAAAATTTTTGCCAGATAATTCTGAAAGCCCCTTAGGGTTCTTAAGTAATTTAGGATTATATGAATAACATGGATTTATATCTCAGTCTACTTTGATGTTCAGATCTACTGATTAAGAGAGAGTCTTGGTTGACAGAATGCCAGATAACAAACATAATAAGCTTAAGTCAACTTGAGGGCAGGGCCAGCAACATCTCTTTTACATATGTCCACAGTCTCTGCTACTTCAAAGGATTACAGAGAGGATAACAAGTATATCTGCATAAGTGCTTCAGAGTCCTCAAAGAACAACCTTTAATACAACCCAAGGTATTGGTGGTGGTACCCAGGAAAGTCACTCACCCAGTGGTTCACCTTTGTCATTGGCTGAAGAGGAGGAGCCCAGCTTGGTGAGTGCCATCATTCCTGCCCTGCATCAAAGAGAATGAAAGGTGCAGAGGCAGACCAGGGAAAGAGGGGGAGGCTTGCTGGGGCTGAACAGCCGGTCACCACTCTGTGTTTGAAAGCAGAGAGAAAGACATTGAGCCCTACAATATTTCACTCTGCAGCTTGTATTCAAACAAATGGGCAGGGCTTGAATCGGGAGTTTGATCCTACTAACAACCATACACATGTACTTCAGGCTGACAGAAAGAAAAAGTATGTGCATGCAATTTCATTTTGATTTTGTTATGAGTATCAAAATCTACTTTGGGTTTAATTTTTGAACTATTAGCAAAGTTTCTCTAAAACATTTTGTCATGTTTTAAATTTAAAATTTTTATTTTATATTTTTCTAAAACAAAGCTGTGGATGTCGAATTCGGGGTTTGGGAAATCTTTTCTTGAGGAAAGCTTTCTTCACTAAAATTCAGAACGTGAATGGCCCTTACAAGACACTTTCCAGGGGTGTGTCTAAACAAACTAAGTCTTTTCAGAGTCTTTGAGATGATTATATGCTGGATGCTGCCTCCAATTAACAAGACTTACTAGAGATTGATGTGTAAATTCAGAGTGCAAATTTATTAATTTGCAGAATCAACATTCATTCAACAAATATTTATTGCACTGTAGTAGGCTGAATAATGGAGCCCAAAGATAGCAGGTCTTAATGCCTGGAAGCTTTAAGTGTTACTTTATTTGGCAAAGGGCTCTTAGCAGATGTAATCAAGTTAACGATCTCTAGATAGAAAATTGTTCTGGATTTATCCAGGTGGACCCTAAAAGCAATCACAAGTACACTACTAAGAGAGAGCCAGAAGGAGATTGGACTACACATTCACAGAGGAGAAGGCCATATGAAGGCAGAGCAACAAAGAGAGATTTGAAGATAGTGGGCCTGAAGAGTGGAGTGATGACTCCAGTAGCACCAGAAACTGGAAGAGGCAAAGAACGAACTATCCTCTAGAGCCCCTCAGTGAGTGCAGCTCTGCGGGCTGACACCTTCATTTCAGCCCAGTGATAACAATTTCAGACCTCTGGCCTCCAGAACTGTGAGAGAATGCATTTCTGTTGTTTTAAGATACTAAGTTTGTGATATCAGTAGCCCTAAAATATTAATATAAGCACAAACAATATGTGCTGTGTGTGTCAACTGTGTGCACCTGAGTATTATAGTAGCAACCAGATCTGCATGGTATCTATCCTCATGAAGCTTCAAAGTCAGTGGAAAGGTATATGATTTGACAGCACCAAGTCTCAGTAACCGTCTATATTGCTGCCACAGTAGGACTACATAACCTGCAGGCAAACTGATGCTCTTGTCAGCTGGAAGGCCATTTTTTTCCTCCAGACAATTCTCCAGGTTTCTTATTTGATGCATCAAACTGACCATTTCTCCTTTTGCACACAGCTCCTTCAGTTATACAATCTCATTTCATTCCCATTAACTGCCACTCAGATAGCTAGATAGAAAGATAGATAGATGATAGATAGAAGATAGACGATAGATAGATAGATAGATAGATAGATAGATAGATAGATAGATAGATAGATAGATAGATAGAAGATAGTGTTTAGATTTTGTTTCACTCTCATAGAATACTTGTCTCCTTTCCTACCAAGTTCCTAAGGTACCATTTCATGTAACTACATCTTGCATATGATATTTAATGCTATATTACAGTGTTTGCAATGAACGTAATCACAGATGTTAGGCATTTGAACAGAAATCTTTTTGACATTTTATGATTCTTTTGGCTGAGATCTTCCACTCAGCAAAAGGAGTGTGACCTAGACAAATGTTCTGAACATTTTGAAAATAATTGCATGTAGTGTCCTTGTGACTCATAGAACAACTGTTAGGTATGGCATGCTGCTTTGAGAATTACCACAAACTTTTGTACACTAATTTGAAAGATGCTTTGTGAGTTATTGTAACTAAGATGCAGTTTAAAAGTAGAATATTTTATTTATAATGTAAATCAATTGATGAAGTTGCGGTGACCTGGTCTAAGAAATACTACCCTTCTTTGCCTCTGATTGGCATCAAGAATGTAGGTTGGATCAGACTATCTACCCAAAGGCAGACACAAAGGAGTTTGTCATCCAACCTCACACCCAGGGTTTGTCCTCCACCGCTGCCATCCAACTTTGGAGCTGCGGAGATAAAAGAGAACAGGCAGCTGTTACAACAGTGCTTCCTCCCAGTTCATGGACAGTAACTTCACAAGTCTGGGAGAGGGAAAAATAACAGATTCCCCTCATCTGGCTTCTTGCCTCCTACAGTTCCCATCTTCTACCACCAGTCCACATTCGCCTTTCAGAAATGAGGTTAATTCATTTTTTAACTCCCTCTGGGATTTGTGAGATTTTTCCATGAACTTTAGATACGTCTATTGGAGTCAGTAGGCCTGGAGAGAGAAAATTGGCTTGAATGTCATGGCAACAAGAATAGAGTCTGTCTATGTGACTTTTCTGCCTTTATAGGCTTTGCAAAAGCATGAACTGAGAGTAGCAGAATCCTTTTAAATATATTTTGTGTTTATAATGTAATTATGTAATCATTGCATATGATTTATAAAATGAATTAAAGTATAAAGAAGAAAATAAGACCAACTGAAAGCCTATCACACCAAATAACCAGTGTTGGCATTGAACATGAATGCATTTCTTTTTGAAATTGTCATCATTCTCTGTACATAGCTTAGCATTCTGTTTTTTCTTTTACATAAAATCTTAATTTTTCATGTCATTATATAGTTATCATAAACACGACATTTTCAGAACTGTAAATATCCTACCATTATGTATTTGACCACTTCATTATTGTTTGACGCTTCTATTATTTCCAATTTCTCGTTGTTTAAAGTAGCCCTTTGAGTGAAAAACCTTGCATATCAATTCTTTGTGGACATCTATAATTATTTCACCAGGATAAAGTGCTAGTTGTGAAATTACTGGGTGAAAGAGCAGGACTTTAAGTAGTTTCCACTGAAGTACAACATATATACAGAAAAGTACACAATGCATAAGGGCTTTTCTTCATGAATTTTTATCAAGTGAACAGAACCATGGAACCAACACCCAGCACCCACATCAAAAAATATTCCCAGCACCCCAGAGACCACCCTCTCAGTTCCTAACCACCCCAAAGGTAACTGCTATGTTGTCCTTTCACACAATAAATGGGTTTTACTTGTTTTAAAATTCTCTATAAATAGAATAATTCATATGGAATCTACTCTTTTTTGTTCATCTGGCCTCTTTCATGCAACATTATGCCATTTGTGCAATTAATCCATGTAGTTGGGTGGAGCAATCATTTGTTCATTCTTATTGCTGGATGATATTCCACTGTGTGCATATGTTACATTTATTTACCCACTTTCCTGTTGATAGGCATTTGAGTACTTTTCAATTGGGGCTATTATGAATCATGCTGCTATGAATGTTCTAATACGTGTCTTCTGGTAAACATATGTACACAGTTCTGTTGAATATGTACCTAGGAGTGGAATTTCTAGGTCATAGAAATAACACACATTCAGCTTCAATAGATACTGTCAAACAGTTTTTCAAAGTAATTGTAGAATATGCACATTTTAAGTCTTTTGGTGCAAACTGCCATTCAGAAAGATTCTCTTTCCTTGCAATCTCCCAGTAGCATATAAGATGACACAAGGAGATTTTCCCAGCAGCAGGTTTTACATCTTTTTCAAAAAAACCTTTGCCACTTAGGTAGGCCAAAGAGTGTTTTTTGCCATTGTTTCCATTTGTATTTCCTTGATTGCTATTGATAGTCAACAAGTATTCCAGAAAAGAAGAAACACAAATATCTAATAAACATATGACAGAAATGTACGCATTATTTTCCAGATTATCTATCGAAGTGTTTGTCTTTTTTGCTGTTGTTTTTGAGGACTTTGCTTTATATTAACAAAATTATGGGAGAGTCATAAATAATAGCGTCACATAACACACATATTCAAATTCTTGGAGGAGTATGTTTTGTGACTCTCATTCCTTTTTTAAACTTTTAATCCACTAAGCTAATGTATTGTGCATATATTATGTTCAAGGATATGTGCTGCACACTATAATGTACACAAAATTGTTCAAGATGTATAAACTTGACCCTCAAGTGATTTATAGTACATTGGCTACATAAGACTCCCAAGTGGATATCTACATTGCAGAGCAGTGAACTATGTTAGTCACATGGGCAATAACACAGTAAGGAACTTAGGACTCTAGAGGAAGGACAAAGAGCATTTGGCTGGAGTAATAGACTGCAATGAAGGTCCAGCCTCAAAACTGAACCTTGAAAGTTGAGAGAAACATCTTCACTAGTTGAAGAAGGAGCATTAGTTGAATCTGAAGGGGAAGAACAGGCCAGAAGGAAACCCAGGGGTACATGGCAAGCCACAGTGTGTACAAAGCAAGAAGAGAAATCACAAAGCCCAGGCTGGTACTTATGTGGAATTTAGGTAAGAGAATGGTGAGCTCAAAATGAGACAAGAAGGCAATTTAAAGCCAGAGAGCTATTGTTTGAAACAATTTCATTAGCATCAAGCTGTTCTTTCATTTTTAGAATCTTGTTCCCTATGGTAGAAATCCCCCCACTGGTTTCTGAATGCCAGGCCAGGCTGGGTGGACTTAACTTGGTAAGCTGTGCGGGTACAAAGGTAGGATCCTTGCCATTGTAACAGGTAAGAAAGTAAACTGGGAAGCTACATTTATAATACTGGAGGCAGATTGAGTAAGTCTCAAATATTTTCCCATTTGAAAAGTGAAGAGAAATAAAAGCAAAGGTAAACCAAAGGATTTGTGGCTTGCTTAGAAAATCTGAGGAAAGTTTGAATTGGTTTTTGTAACTGAGAGGAAAAACAACTGAGGATGAGGGTGGGAAGCAGAGAGGCAGTGTCAGAGGAGGGCTGTGAACTTGCAAGTATTATAGGCAAATAATTCTGATTAGGTTTTATCTTGAAAGTATTATGGATGTTCAGGGCTTTCCTCTCACTTAGCATATATGTGCATCCCATGAACACTGTGTAGCCAAATTTCTCTCTGTGTGTTTTCCTCACTCCATTCAACTCCCATCATCCATCTCCTACACACCTTCCCCACACACATACTTGGTGGAGGTACTCAGAGCAAGAAAAGTCCATAAACTTGATCCCTGGCTTAGAGCCCAGCAAAATAAAACGAGGGGCTAGCTATGAGCAGCAATCATTGTTTTGTGTTTCACAGGTTCATTTTCCTAATGCTGTTCAAGGGTTCTAAACACATTATCGAAAGGACTTATGAAAGAGTGGGAGTGACTTTTCTTTCTGCAATTTGGTGTACCACAGGTGGGGCAGTAGGAACGGTCAGTTCCAGGTACAGGAAATAAGGGGGTATATTGTTAATAGATGACTTAAAAACAATGAGAACACCAGCTAGTCAGATTTATTTTCAACGTGTGCTAGCAATTCTAAACAAGTCAGTGACTAAAAATAAAAAAATTAAAACTCCTGTTGCTGTGGTTACTTTTAAGCTTTAATGCTATTACTTATACATAAACTTCAAAACAGCTCTTTGTATTGCTTATCCTTCAACCAACATGATATTTTACAAGGAATTAAATTCAGAGAACTCCCAGTGAGAGGGTCAGCCCAACCCAAGCAGACCCAGCTGCATGTATTCATTTCTAGAAAAGATACAGTCCCAAATGACTGGAGCTCCATCCCCTGTGATACAGCACATCCCCACATTTAAACAGTAGATTCAAAATAAAACAATGATAGAAAAATTATTGTAAAGACAGAGAAACAGAAATTGAGCTACTTCAATTCTGTCATCCCATGGACAAAATCGTTTTCTGAACCTGGTGGTGTTCATCCTTTCAGAAGTGTTTCTTCATGTGCCCCCCCCACCCCTCCTCACACACACCTCCTCCTTTTTTCCCCCAAAATGACAGTAATGTAACTAAAAAGTATTAACCTGTACCTTTAAAAAATATTGTCATATGTTATTTATTTATTTATTTTTACTGGCATAACATTCAAAATTCAAGAAAATATTCACTATCTACATTTCTTTTCTAGTCATTATTATTCATTTTATATTATGATTATTCCTGAAGATAATTTGATCAAGAAATTATCTGTTCTGGTTGTCAATATACAAGGGAAGACACTGAGGGAGACCAGCTGTTTCCCACCAGGAGTCCCAGTGGAGCTGAGGTCTAGAAATCCAAAGGGAACTTGAGCCATAAGAGGTCTTGTAACCCACCTGAAAAGACGCATCTCAGAAAAGAGGAGCAGAGCCTAAAGCTCCATTACACACACTGAAGTCCCAGCTCCTTTAAAACATTATTATACTCTGAGCAAGGGCAGTGATTTCCAAATCAGAAAAAGTGAGAAAACTGACTGAGAAAGAGAAAAAATAATTTTTTTCTGTAGGTATTGTTCATGCTTCTGCTTGCTTTGGTTTGGTTTTGTTGTCTTTATTCTTACTAAAAAACTGAGTCACTCAATCCTTAAACTTGTCTTCGATCAGAAATCCAGCCGAAAGAAGAACCATTCAGCATGCAAGATAGGCGTACTCTAGCCATCTTGATAGTAACAGTAAAATATATATTTCACATGTAACCAGAGCACACATGCAAACATATACACATACAAATTATTTTTAAAATACTAAAACTTTACTATGGATGATTAAGTCTGTCTATTCTATTTTACTTTTTTAAAATGTTGGTTATGACCCAGCAAATTGACTTCATGACCCACTATTGAGTAGTGAGCTGCAATTTTAAAAATGCCAGTGTAAGAGAAGAAAATCTTGACCTTCCAGCACTCAGATAATCATCTAAGGTTTGTCTTTTCCTCCAGAGCAAGCTTTGAAGAGCCTGATATTTCTTCTTATCCTGTGTCCTGGAGCAATCTGAGCTTAGACTTCACTAAGAACAGACAGAAGGATGGGTCAAGGACAAAACAAAATTGAAACAGGTCCACAAACCACATTCTATGATTTGAATATGTCCCCCATAAAGCATGTGTCAGAAACATGCTCCTTAATGCAACAGTATTAAGAGGTGGGGTTTAATTCATCATAAGGGCTCTACCCTTATGAATAGATTAATGCTGGTTTTAAAAGAACTTGAGACTGCTAGTTCAACCCCTTGCTCTCTCTTGCCCTCTTGTCTTCTGCCATGGGATGACACAGCAAAACATCCCTCATCAGATACTACCCCTTGATCTTGGACTTAGCCTCCAGAACCATTAGCTAATAAATTTCTTTTTATTATAAATAACCCAATTTGTGAAACAGTAAGTCTCCCACATACAAATGAGTTCCATTCCAAGAGTACAATCATAAGTCTAACTTGTTCATAAGTCCAACAAAATTAGCCCAGGTATTCAAGTAACACAATCAACTATACAGTACCAGCTACAACACCATTGCTTTTATGTTTGCTTCTGGACATTTGGGGCTTGAAATAAAGATACTGCACTAGCATACTCTATACAGTACTGTACAGTACACTCGACAATGTGTGTCACACATGTGAACTAACTTTATGTGATTGGACATGCAAATGCATGTTTGCATCTTTGAAAGTTCACAACACTTGGAAGTTCGTATGTAGGGAACTTACTGTATTCTGTTATAGCAGCACCAAGTAGACTAAGATACCATATGCTAAGGTAAGAAATAAAGACCTAGTAATTTTCTGAGCCTTAACTAACGAAGTAAGTATTCTTTAATATCTCAAGTTGAGGGCCCAATTTATTAGTGCATTAACAAGACAATTAGACACTTTAAGAAATGGCTGGAGAAATGAAATGTCATAGTATACTACTCTGCTGACAGTGAACAATATATACACAGCTACAATAATACAAACTTTGCTTTTATTTTTCACTTATAAAACCAACTCACAGGAAAGGAAAGGATTTATTTGCCTGAATTTTAGATTCATAGTTGTTATGAACCTTCAAATGCAAATACAAGTGTATGGGGTAAAAGTTAGGAGGTGGACATGTGAGAGAGCATTGAGATAATTTAGCATCCCTAAGATTCTCATTAAAAAGTTAGGAGTTAAGGGTTTTGTACTTTGTCTCTAGTTGATAGAATTAAAATTAAAATATATTACTGAAAGCTACAGAGGTAACTAACAGTGGAACTGTAACCAGAATATGAATTTATTGGTGAAATGAGGAGAGAAGAAACACAGAAGCAAAATTCTCATTCATTATAGAAGGAGTCAAGATATAACGTATATAATTGATACATCAAGAAATAGTGAATAATATATTGTAATTAAGAATATTGGAGATAGCTCCATAGAAAGTTGGGGGCAAAATCATTTAAACATTAATGCAACTGGGAAGGAATGAGATCAGAGACTACTGTTTTTATTTTTTTTATACATTTTTCTGCACAAATTGACTTTTTAAACCATTTTCATAAATTATACTCATTTAAAATAATAAAATTAATAGTAACCATGATTATAATAATTAGTGTAACCTGGAAATCTATAGATTTTACTCTTTTGAACTTTTAGGCTTGCGAATTAATAGTTGAGATAAAAATTATTATGGCGCGTTCATGTTCTATCTTCCTCTTACTGCTGGCATAGTTTGCCAATTCCTAAAAATGATTTTGTAGGCCATCTATTAACAACTGATAATTAAGTATAAGTATTTGACTTATACTTAATAAGTCAAATTACGTATAAGTTTTTTCTGGAGAAAAAACATTCTCCAGAAATTAATAAACTTCTATAAGACAAAGATTATTCAATAGTACTTTGGTCATATTTTATGTTCCATATTTGGTTGATATGCTTCTTAATGCTAGCAACATTATTATGTATAAGGGAAAAATCATTTTTTCATTCTGTTACATTGTAACTTGTACTCCCAGGACCTCCAGAGAGAACTCTCTGCAGGAGCTGTTCAGGAGTTATATTAGCAGTATCAGCTGGGCCTCCTGTGATCAGCTTGGTCAGGTATAAGGGAAAGTCACAGCTAAAATTGACTTTTTAAACCATTTTCATAAATTATTCTCATTTAAAATAATAAAATTAATAGTAACCATGATTATCTGGACCAACGAGATTATCTGCTTCCTTAATACTCAAAGACGGGTCCTAGGACCAGCAGCTGGAGCATTACCTGGGAACTTATTAGACATGTACAATCTCAGGTCTCAGAGCTGCTGAATCAACATCTGCATTTGATCAGCAACTGCATCTCCAGTTGATGCAGTTTATTTGTAATTAATCTTTCAGAAGCATTGGTCATTCTAATCCAATTGTCTTCCCAATGCTAGAACCCTTTTCTTCAGCATCCCTGACCACTAGACTCTCAGACTTGCCTGTGTTGAGAGAAATGGATGTTATTCTGTAGGAGAGATATATCTGCAGAGTTCAAGGGAGGCTAATTTTATCATGTGCTAGAAATTTGCCTGGCAGACTAAGGCAGGAGGAGGGACAGCAATATAGGGACTGGAGGAAATGAGGGTAAGTACCATGAAGCAAGGGTGAGCCATATGGAAATGAGACTACACACTAAAAATCGACTGGGGAAAAGAAGAGGATCTGAAATGAGAGTTCAGCCAATAGGCAGAGGTGCTGTGAGCAGTCAAAGGAAAATGGCTGATAGAAACTCAGGGAACATAGTCTAAGTTAGAGAACTCAAGAATAGTCAGTGTAGACTAGAGAGCCTTTTGTAAAAATTTCCCTGTGCTGGCAAGATAATAGCATGTTTTTCACTTAAGAAGCTTTCAGTTAGTCTTCTTGAGACTATTTTTTTAAACAGCTTTATTGAGATGTTACTTATATACCGTACTATACAATCCAGCCATTAAAAATACTAAAACATGGCCATTGCTAGGCCGTTGTAGCCATTGTCTTACTAGACTGGTGTGGCCATGTGCTCTTTGAGCTATGGCTGTTACCTAGCTTTGACCCCCTTCCCTACCTTGGGGAGGTGAATCTCCTCTTTCTCTCTCTCTCTCTTTCTCTAATTTACCTTTTAAATAAACTATATTTTCTAATCTAAAAAAATACGAATACATACTAAAAATAGCTTTATATATTTAATATTTAATATACTAAAATAGCTTTTAGTATACTCACATAGTTTTGCATTAAACACCACAATCAGTTTTAGAATATTCTCATCGCCTCACGAAGAAACCCTTCATCCCTTAGTGGTCACTCCCCATTCCCCCATCTACCCACTTCCACTCCTGGCAACCACTAATCTGACTTCTGTCTCTATGGATTTGTCTATTCCGGACATTCTATATACATAAAATCACAGCATGTGGTCCTTGGTCACTGGCTTCCTTCACTTAGCATAATATTTTCAAGGTTTATCCATGTTTTTGCATATATCAGTACTTCATGAGCTTCTAAAACAAAACCAAATTATACTAATGGCAGTATTTCCCCATGCCCCTTTTGATGACCCCCTCCCAAACAAATGATTAAACTCTCCATCCTATCATGGTGTTGTGTTGTTTTTTTGTGTGTGTTTTAAAGAAATATCCCTCCCTCAGTCCTCCATTAGCCTGCTCCATCTTGCTGGGCCTGATGGCACAGCTGTCATCCTGAAATCTCCCTTCCCTGCCCTTCTGGGGTGTCACCATTTTCTGTATCCCATGTCTTTATTTTTTTTGATTATACCCTTGTTTTACCACAGTACATCCTCAAGTAATATTCTAAGATAAGATATGTGGGAGACAAGTTTTCCGAAATTGCTGAAATTTTCTACCCTCGTATTTGACTAACAGATTGGGTTAGCCTGAGTGGAAAGTTACAGATTGACAATTAACTCTTATACCCTCAAAGGTAGTATGCCATTACCCTTTGGCACCTAGTGTTGATAATGAAAAGTCTGAGATCAGCCAGGCTGAGGTGGCTCAAGCCTATAATCCCAGCACTCTGGGAGGCCGAGGAGAGAGGATTGCCTGAGCCCGTGGGCTCGAGACCAGCCTGGGCAACATGGTGAGATCTCATCTCTACAATAAATCAAAAAATTAGCTGGTCATGGTAGCGCGTGCCTATAGTTCCGGCTACTTGGAAGACTGGTGAGAGAAGATTGCCTGCCTGAGCCCAGCAGGTCAAGGCTGCGGTGGCTGGGAGTGTGCCACTGCACTCTAACCTGGACAACAGAGTGAGACTCCAACTCAAAAAAAAAATCTGAGATCAATCTGACTCATTTCTTGTAATACTCTCATTTCTTGTAAGATATTATTCTCTACCTTCTGAAAATTTTTAAGAATTTAACTTTATCCTTGGTGTTTCTCTAGATGAGGACTCTGTCTGTATATATGTTTAGTCCTTGTGGAGGACACTCAATAGACTTTTCAATGTGGATATTCATACTCCTGACCTTTCAGTTTGGGAATTGGTTTTTCTTTCTCTATTGTTGGTTTGATAACCTTCTCCCATTTCCTTTCTTTGGGGAACCCTTTGTCAGTCAGGTGTTAGAACTCCTGAATGAATTTTCTGTCTTATCTTTTCTCTTCTTGTCAGCATTTGTGATGGGCAACTTCATGTGCCAATTTGGCTAAGCCATAGTATCCAGCTATTCAATCAAACATTAATCTGAGTGTTGATGTGAAAGTAGTTTGAAGAGGTGGTTAACATGTACAATCATAGGACTTTAAGTAAAGGAGAATTTCCTTCATAACCTGAGTAGGCCTGACTCAATCACTAGAAAGACCTTAAGAGCAGAACTAAGGTTTCCCTAAGGAAGAAGGAATTCTACCTTTGAATAGCAGCATCAGCACCAGCCCAATAATTACAGCCTACCCTTCCTAATGGCTTGTCCAGTGGATTTTGGACTTGTCCAGTTAGTCCCCACAACCCCATAAGTCAATTTCTAGCTAGATAAATTGATACCTATAGATATAGATCTCCTACTGGTTGTGTTTTTCTGGTAGAACTCTAACAGATATAGTCTACTTTTTAGAAAGTTTTCTTTACTTTATCTTTCAGTTCTTTTATTCATATTTTTATTTCACAATATTTTAAATTTCTATGTGCTCTTTCATGTTCTCAGTGTTCCCTTTTTATATTACCCTGTACTTGTTTTCTTAATACAATATTTATTCCTTCTGAATTTCAAACTTTATTTTTCTTCCTCAAAGTATCTCTTATCTCTGAAATTACATTTTTCTATTTGTTTATCTAAGGCTCTCTTTTCCTTAAACGCCCACTGAAGGAGGAGAAATAACTGAAATGAATTCTGCATATTTGGATATCATTGGTTATGTAGTCAGTAAATGTTAGAATGAAGAACTTTTTATGTGAGTTCATCCAATTTATTTTGAAAAAAATTCTGTAACTTTTTACTTGAGTGTTAGTTATACTGCATATACTGCATTCAAGATGGATGGGTGAGTTTTCTGTTTTATACTGAGACTTCTGAAAAATCCTCATATTTCCCCTTTATCACCTTCCATTATATCTGTAGTTTGACAGGACAGGCTGTGTCCTTCTTAATTGTGGTCTATGGCACCTTTTGCCTGTTTCATTAGTGTGAACTCTTGCATTTTTCTGTCTTCTAGAAATGTGTTGAAATATCTTACCTGTTCCTAGTCCTTCCTATCATTCTTTCATTGCCATGAGTTTACACATTTTTTATCTCATCACATTATTTTGGTGTTGGGAGAAAGAGGAGGTAAGTGCATGTGGCAATTCATTGCATTTAGCAGAGAATTTGATCACTATTTTAATGGTTTTGATATTAAATATTAATTGAAGGTGGTGATAGTGATGGTGACAAGCATGATAATTAGAAAGCATGAATCTTATAAAGAAAAATAGAGGAATTCATATGGAAACATAAACGACCAAGAATAGCCAAGACAATCCTCAGCAAAAAAAAAAAAAAAAAGCAGGAGGTATCACACTTCCACACTTTATACTTTTTAATAAAATCATAATAATCAAAACAGCCTGGTATTGGTGCAAGATCAGGCATATAGACCAATGGAATAGAACTGAGATTCCAGAAGCAAAATCTCAATTTCTCAACCAACTCATCTTCAACAAAACCTCTACCACCTACCAATGGGGAGGCAAGAACCTATTCCATAAATGGTGCTGGGAAAACTGGCTGACCACATGCAGAAGATTCAAACAGGTCCCCTATCTGTCCCCACACACAAAAATTAACTCTAAATGGATCCGAAACCTAAATGTAAAACCTCAAACCATAAAAACCTTAGAAAATGCAGGACACACCCTTATGGAAGTTGGAACTGGCAACCAATTCCTGAGCAAAACCTGAAATGCACAGGCCATAAAAGATAAAATAGACAAGTGGGACCTCATTAAACTGACAAGCTTCTGCAAAGCCAAAGAAACCATCAAGAGAGCAGTGAGACAGCCCACAGACTGGGAAAAAATATTTGCCAACTCCATGTCGGACAAAGGCCTAACATCAAGGAACTCAGACGTGCTGAAAAGAAAAAAACCAACAGCCCCATTACAAAGTGGGCAAAAGATAGGAATGGACACTTCTCAAAAGAAGACATACGAGCAACCAACAGATACATGAAAAAATGTTCAGCTTCACTAGTCATCAAGGAGATGCAGATTAAAACTACACTGATGACCATTATCAATAACAAAAAATAACAGATGCTGAAGAGGATGTGGCAAAAAGGGAACACTTCTCTGTTGGTGGGAGTATAAATTAGTACAGCCTCTGTGTAAATCAGTGTGGCGATTCCTAGAAGTTCTAAGAATCGACCTTCCATATGACCCCGCAATTCCCCTACTAGGAATATACCCAGAAGAACTCAAAGCACTTTAAAAAAGATACCTGCACACATATGTTTATCATGGCATTGTTCACAATAGTGAGAACATGGAACCAATGAAGCTGCCCATCGAAAGAGGACTGGATAAAAAAGTGTGGTTCAAACACACAATGGAATATTATGCAGCCATTAAGAAGAACAAAATCATGAATTTCACAGCAACCTGGATGGAATTAGAGGTTATAATACTGAGTGATCTTTCACAGAAACAAAGATCTGAGTACCACATGCTCTCACTCATAAGTGGACCTTAAACAACTACTGTAATACTATAAGAAGAGGATCGACAGTAGTGGGAAACTATGGTGAGGGAGGGAGGGAGGTGGGCTTAACGGTATCGATATCTGCCTGGGGAAGGGGGGGCACACCTCATCAACAAGGGTACCTGCACAATGAATGTTTGTATACCTAACCCTTAATTATACGCCACAATTTTAAAATAAAATTTAAAAAAAGAAAAGAAAAATAAAGATACATCCATTTGTAAAATACCACTTTCTGTCTTCTCTTGAAGAGCCCTGGATATTTCTTCATTGATTGTCAGATCAAGGCCAGATGGAGCCCTAAGGTCTCCCATTAACTGGTCCCATGTTACTTTTAGGCCCTTCTCTTTCTTGGTCACTAACTCAGAACCTGTTCTTTTATTAATTTTTCTTCTTTTCTGCCCCCAAATTCAAGTCTCCCTGCCTAGAATACTGCTCTCTCTCATTTCAAATTTTTCATTCCCATCTATGCCCATGAAGCCGTCACAAATCAACCCTTACAATATGTCCTTTCCTTCCCTTGCAGTCTTCATATATTTATATTTTCCTACTACCTCATACTTTTATTTCTTCGCACTATAAACAAGTAATGAGCACCAACTATATATTAGACACTGTGCTAGAAACTAGTCATGGAGAAGTGACCAGATGCAAAGCAACTCTCCTTTTCCAACAGCATGTTCTCACTCTACGGCACATGTGTTTGACTTTTCTCCTTAGACACCATCATTTACTGTTCAATGCTGACCCTGAGGCAGTTATTAGCATAGTACCTACACACGTTATTGAGTTAGAGTTCTTCTACATTCTCATGTGCTTTAAAATTTCCAGAACAATTCTTTCTCTTTATTCTTTCCTCCATTCCATACAGGAATCCTTTATCCTATCTAAGAAGCCAGAGTTTTGCTAGGCATTTCTCAATACCATCTGCTGATGACATCAGAATGCATGTCCAATGCTCAAAACTAGCAGATGCATCAGGCACAATGGTGCACAGAGCATCCACATGGTCAGCTGGCCCCGAGATCCTACCTTTGGTGTCTCTTTGCTTGCAAACAGCTACAGAAACTACTCCAGCAAAGTGCGACGTCCATGCAGATCCCTAGCTCCATCCTGACCTGCCAACACTCATTCCACTATGGAGACGTCATTAGCAATGTTCAGTCACTGTCCAGTACACAGTCTCACACACACTCAAGCGCACACACAGGCACTCACCAAGCCCACACAGGAAAAACTTTGTTCACCTATCTATGTGCCTATTTTGCTTCACCTGTTCCCCAAGCCTTTTGTGATAACTATGGTAGCTTCTCATGTTCCTTTCTTACCTACTCCTAAATTCAGGCTGTGATGTCACAGATTGAGTTTCTGTTTCAGAATTTGAAACAGAAACTAGCATCCCTGAACATTTATTATGAACTATTTTAGGCATTCACCCCTGTGAAAAGGAGAGGAAGGAAGCAAAAGTGGACAGAAGAAGTGAGGTTATTCTGTAAGCCTAACAAAGGGTCAGCAGACTCCATGGTCGCTCTGGACCTGGGATAGCCCTTCTGGGTTATCTCAAGTTAGGACAAGGGAGTCAAGCCTTTATATCTGTACACTGATAGGTCACTGGATACAGACTTCTTCTGGAAGGAGACAAGATCTCGGGCGAGGCAGTCTTCTTCAGTGGCACAATCTCCAAAAGGGCTGACAGTTGAAGACAGCACTCCCAGCAGCTGGGGGAGTTAGTGCTTCATTCCCAAAGAGGTCAGAGCATCATGGCATGCACCACAGTTGATTTTCTAAAAGTTCGTGCTGTGGAGAATGGCATATTACTGAAGAAGCTGTGGGTGCACCAAAATCAATTCAAATGCTTCCTGGACTAAAGTGGTATTTTCTTATTCAGTTACACCTAAGCCTTAGGGAAATGTTATCAGCGAGGCGGCTCCCACCACTTTCCACTCATCACAAGTTCTAAGAACTTCTTTGCCACAGAAATAATAAGGAGATCAGGAGAAATGTCACAAGCTGCCAAGTTAACACAAACCATGTTTGTGTTATATAGCTTTGAGCCTCAGGTCACAGTTGATTGATCCTTTCAAATCAATGAAAAAAAATCAGCACAGGACAAAGGAAGCAAGAAATAAATAAGAATCTCCGTGCTCACCCCTTGTAACACCATCAGTCCCTTTTTATACCTGTCCACGTGCGGTGTTCATGTACACAAGGCCTTAAATAATCTTTTGCACACAGTAGGTACTCAATAAACATTTATTTAAAGAATGAATAACACAACTTTGTAAAAACACTCCCCTCCTGAACCACAGTGAAGAAAAAGTAGTGCTGGAGAATTAGATGAGAAAGTATATTTCATTACTTTATTGCTTCTCATGGTTTATTATCTTAAATGTTCTGGGTGATGACGTTCTTTTCTTGACCAATAAGAAGATATATGTGGCTAAACTGACTAACCAACAGTAACACCTACTCATATCTCTTATGGCATCTGTTTCACAGTTTGTGATCCAGAAACAACGAATTAAAATCCTGCTTTAGCCCTTGCTCACTGTACTATCTGCTTTCCCTGTGGGTTTGCAGGAACCAGTGGTGAAGGTCAAGGCATATGTCTCTGACATCGATGATATTTTCAAAGCTTGTTATTTCAACAATAAAAACAAATAAGAAAAGGTAGAAAATAAAATGTCCATTGAATGCATACTATCTAAGTGCTTTCAGTTTATTTGCAAGACAGCAGATGAGTCCTGTGAACAAGAAACTTCTAAACTGAAAGATGTGCCCCACACAAAGCTCCCAGAAGTTTATGTCTCTCTAGTATATGTCCCGTAGTCCAGCTTGACTATTGTAAGGCAACAGATTTCATCCTTCCCACACTCTAGGGCTTCTTTTCCAGTCCTCTGAAGGAAATTGCCCTTCCATGCTCTGGGCTGGACACTGAGCAAAATGACAAGGACATGATGCTCTCTACAAACACAAAGTGAAAACAGGTCAAACTGAAAAAAAAGGGAAGATCATACCTGGAAACCTGTGTCATTTTTCTTGAGACTGTTCCAAGTACTCTCCTAAGGTCCTCACTAACACACAAATCCCAAAATTGCCAAGGCTTCTGTCCAATGGTCATTACTCGTTCCTTCACACACACATAAAAAGATGGGTATCTTGCAATGTCCTGCAAGATACTGCCAAGCATTCAATGCATCACATAAGTATTCTCCCTTTTACTGCTGCTGCCACCACTATTTTTGTTGCTGAGAAATCATTATCCTATTCTTATGGCCAGGCTACACTCATGGTGCCAACTCATAAGAACAAACTATAGTCAGTCCACTAATGAATTACAACATCCTGGACTAAAGAAGTAATTGCAATCTGAACTGAGAATTTAGCCTCTCACTTTAGACCACAGGACATCGATAACTCCACAAATATTCTATCAAGCTAGTCTCTGGGAGAGATAATAAAATCCAGGAAGATAGGTTGACTCTTCAAAAAGCACAGCAATATTTGCAATACAAACTAAATACCTAAACTTACAAACACAAAATTTGGCTTTAAATTACTAGGAAACCTTAATGTCTAGAGTTTTTAGTTACAGAAATTTCCAAGAACCTGGTAGTTTGTAATTTAAGATCTAATTTATGAGCCAAGTTCCATTAATTCAGTAGTATGGAGAAATTGCTAAAATAGTGAAAAGGGATTCCTGCCTTTTTAATTATATAAAGCAAAATTGTTCCTACCATGAGAGAATAGGGGGAAAAAACAGAGAAAAGAAGAAAATGAAGGTGAAAGACAGACCTGTAAGGATGTTTGTCTATTCCAAAGCTAACCAAGTTTATTTTTTGTTTGTTTTTTTCTGAGAACTGCTCCCTTCATCCACTGCAATAGGACTCTGATAACCACCTTTGTGTTCTGTGGTCTTGAGCTTCAGGTCATAGCCAATTGGATTTAAGATAGACACTGCCCCCAAGCTGAACCAATCACAGTCTCTCTCCTTGAAATGTACAGTTGAGATTCTGAATAGCTGGTTAGTCTCCTCCTGTGGCTGAAAGGAAAACAAGTAAATGTGGGAACTGCAGGCCAGTTATTACCTATCATGCGAGGGGAGAAACCAACTTGCAAATGACAAAGAATGAGGAAGCCGCATAGGGAGAGAACAAGCATGAGACAGACAGACAAGCTCAGTCTGCTGTTATAGTTTTCTACTCATGGTTCCAATTCACAAAGAAGCTTGGCTCCAGTTCCTGCCCTTGAGCTCTGTGATTATCCTTGTATTCTCATAATAAATTCCTTCTTTTGGCAGAAACAAATTTGAGTGGGTTTCTATTACTTACAACGAAAAGAACCTTGACTAAGTAGGCATCTTATTCTGTTAACATCATTGAGTAGTAACTATGATTCACACTCTATCGTGTCTTGTTTGTAGAGTCTCCAGAATATATTAGCAGCAGATCTGAAAACTGTAAAATCCTTAGATTTTTCATCTTAATCAGGCATGAAACCAATTACACTGAGAAGAGAATGAGCTTGGGAAAACAGGAATATGACACCAGAGTACAGAGGCTAGAAATCTCCCTCACAAAACTCATACAATAAAGTTTGGACAACAGAAACCCTGTTTTCCTTTCCTGGAGTGGAGAGCATAATTTAGAATTCTGCCTGGTTGGAGAAGGTTGAAAAGGAGAAATGAGAGAGAAGATTCAAGAATTCTGGCATGGGCTTATAAGCAGGGAACAACAAATGGGAAGAATGCAAGAACTTCTCTGAATTGATGAAAGTGTTCAGTTTCTCTCTGTTCAGCTAAATAATATTGCACAGAAAACCAAAGAGGCAGCCTGTTGTAAAGAAAATAGTCCTTCTAGCTTTAAATGCAGTGCTGAGTCATGCTGCCTCTTATATGTTAGATAGGAGAATGAGAAGAAAAGATAATAATAGAGATAACCACTATTATCAGCTGACATTTAGTAAGTCCTTTTAGAGCTGCTGTGAGCATTTCAATAACATTAACTTATTTAATCTTCACAATAGCCTCTATGAGGTAGGTACTATTATGATATCTATTTTACAAATGAAAAAATTGAAGCTCAAAATGGTTAGGTAAATTTCCAAGATTACAAAGCTAGTAATTGTGGGATTAGTATTTAGAGCCAAGCAAGCAATCTGACTCCAGCATTGGACTTTTAACTTCTAGATTGTGTCTCAACAATGGACAAATGGAAAAATTGGTCACTTCAAGCTAAATAATAGGCATTGAAAATCTCCTTACCCAAATTACCCCCTAATCTGTTTCACTGGGCTTCTAATTCACATATCTTTCTCAGCTCCTAAATGAGCTAGGATCCTGGCAGGATCCTTTGAGAGTGCTCAAGGGCACTCTCAAAGGGTATAATTTAAAAGAGTTTAATTAAGAAACTATTTATGAGATTAAAAGAAAGCAACAAGGAATGGTGAAGCACACAAGGGTTAGCAAGAACAGTAAGTTACTACCACCCCCAAGGCTGAATGGGCAAGGGAAGGGAGCAGTTACCAAAATGTGATAAGACTTGTGCCCAGAGGAGTGACTCAAGGGGTAGGAGCTGTGACCATGAGTAGAGGAATGAAGTCCTTACCAAACTCAGCCTTACCTAACCTTCCTATCTCTTCCTGCCTTCCATCCCTTGCTAGTGGCTCTTGTTGGCAGAACTCAACCAGAACAGAGGGCAAGAGGGCCCACTGATGCAGCCCATATAGGTCAGTTCCAGTGACACAGAGCAGGGCAGAGATGGGTGGAACGTGGATTTGGAGAGGCAAATGCAAAACCTCTGCAACATCTCCTTTCCAAGGTCCCAAGGACAGAAAAATAAAATTTTTAAACATACAAAATATTAAATTCTAACACAATAAAAGAATCAAAAAAGAAGTGATTAAGCATTTTGAACCCTACAAGAAGGAAAAGTAGATGGGTTAAATTTATGGAAAAAGAAGCCAGGAACCAGAAACAAAATATCAGAGCAGCCATCTTTGGGGGCTCAAAATTAGAGCCAATTAATCTAAATAGTGGAAAAACTCTAAGTACTTCATTAAATAATTATCCTAGGTATACCTTTCAATGAGACTTCATCCTCTACAGTTATACAGTGAATATAGCCTCTGCCTGAATATGAACTGACCTCCAAGAATCATCAGGTATTTGAGAAAAACGGTTATCATGAAAAAAAGAGATGAAAAAATAGAAGTGGACTACAAGGAAATAGGGATAATTTAAGAAAGAGAGAATGTTTTCAAAAATACATTTTTTTCAAAAATACATTCCCTCCAACCCAAACCTCTCCCTGAGAATCAAACCCGTTTTCAAATACCAGCTGTAAACACACAGTAAAGTCCTCCAAGTCCCTCAAATTTACCATGTCCCATAATAACTGACTTCTTTTCCATCCCGAACTTTTTATTGTTCCTGAGTTCTTAATCTCCATCCATAGCATAACCATCCATACAATCTCAAGAATTATATCTTACCTTTATTTTTTTTTCTATTTTTCACTCTTACCTTAAGTCTCACCTCTAACTCCCATAGATTTCATCTTTTAAAAAATGTCTTAAACACAACTCATATCTCAGTTCCCACAGTCCCAGATGAATTTTTATTATCATTAATCTGAAATCTGCCAATGACCCATTTCAGTCTGCATTCTACCAGAGAAACAGAACCAAAAGGAGAAAGGGTGAGAGAAGAAGAGGGAAAGGGAGGGAGAGGGAGAGAGAGATTTACTACAAGAAATTGGCTTGTATGAGTGTGGGGATTGTCCAAAATCTATAGATAGGTCAGCAGATTTGAAACCATTAGGCAGGAGCTGCACTGCTACCCACAGGCAGAATTTCTTACTCTTGAGAAAAACTTCAGTTCTGCATCTAAGGCCTTTCAGTTGATGGGGTCAGGCCTACCCAGATTATGGAGAATATGCTCCTTTACTTGAAGTCAGCTGATTGTAGGTGTTAATCACATCTACAAAATACCTTCACAGCAAACCTAGATTAGTGTTTGATTGAATAACTGGGTACTGTAGTCTAGCCAAGTTAACATATAAAACTAACCATCATAGTCCCTCACTAGTGTCTACCTCCCAACAGCTTCTCCCATTCATTCATGGGCAATGACTCTCAAAACTAAGACCCACATCTAAATTACTTGGAGAGCTTTAAGCACTTACCTACACAAATTATTTTTCCTGCTGGGTGTGGTCTCATGCCTGTAATCCCAGCACTTTGTGAGGCCAAGTTGGGAGGGGTGCTTGAGCCAAGGAATTCAAGACCAGCCTTGGCAACACAGCAAAACCTCATCTCTACAAAAACATAAAAAAATTAGCTGGGCATGGTGGCGCACACCTGTAGTTCCAGCTGCTCAGGAGGCTGAGGCAGAAGGATTGAGGTTGAGGCTGTGGTGAGCCAGGATTGTACTACTGCACTCTAGCCTGGGCAAAAGAATGAGACCCCCAACTCTAAAAAAGAAAAAGAAAAAGAAAAATACTATTCTTTACTATACTTCTCTGGGGTTATCTATCTCCAATATCTATCTGATCATACTACTTTAAAATCCATACTTCCTCATGAAATATATGACACAGCTCATATTTCTTAGCAAGGTTTCCAAGCCCTCGTGATTTGGTCCCAGTCTCCTTTCCTAGTTTCAACTTCTGCTATTCCTGCCCACTGTCACATCAATTACTCTGGTTCCCCAAAACCTTACGTTATCAGCCACATCTATACTTTATTTATTCCAAGGATCACAAAGTAAACACCTACAAAAGCCAAGCAGATAATTTAAACATGTGAGTTTGGATAGCGAGAGCTGAGCTAACTGAAATGAGATTTGGAAGGCAAGATAAGAATGGGCTTGGTATTGGGGTGGGAGATGGGATTGAGCAGAGATAAAGGAAGCAGAATATAGGTGTTGTAGTTGCTATTGGTGCCCCATCTCTATTCCCTTGACCCACCTAGGAGGTCACTTGCAACTTCAGTGGACAATTTTCGTATTGCCATCTGCATACCTGCAGTGACATTCTATTGCAAATACCTGCAATTCTGCTGCCTGAGAGCTTCCTCTAGCTACAAGAGAATAACTCAGCCCACTCGCAGGACAAGCTGGAAGCGTCAGGGAGTTAGCAGCTCTCAACCAAAGAGAGATGGGTGTTGGCAAATAAATACCCCGATTTCTTGTCTCTCAATTCTGAGGAGTGTTTCACACAGTTTCTCAGAGGATTCTCAGTGGGAATGCACCACAGTTGCCCAAAAAGGTAACTCTCTCATTAATGCCATTTTTGTTGGCATCTTCCTTCTTCACTTCCTCTCTCTCCCTGACAATGCTTCCTGGGCATTTCCAAATAAGCTTCCTCCATTTCCTCATCTCAGGGTCTGCTTGTGGGTTAGGGGAGGGTGGCCAAAACCAAGACAGTAGGCTAGACATACCAAATAGTAGCAGAAAGTCTAGCATAGTATGAGGAGGTTGGAGGGTCAACAAAGCCTGGTGTACCAGAGTCTGAGGGACTGGGAAGAGGGGCTACCACCTTCACCTGAGTATGTTGGGTCCAACAGACCCAAAGTCTCAAAAGAGGGTATCATATAGATAATTTTACTGAAATATTTACCTTGCTCACTTTTCACTTAATTTATACTTCTGCCTTAGAAAATTTAGATGGAATTGAAGTTTAACTCTGAGAAATTTATGTTAAACAGACTCAAAATCTAGCTTGATAAAGCTAAGCCATAAAAATATTGTTTCTGCAAATAAACAGCAACTTTTCCTTTTCTGTCTAAAGTCAGATGGAGAGGAAATAAATTAGAAGGTGGCGAGTGCTCTGCATCCCAACCATTGTTTATGGCTCTCTTTACTTAGCTATTCTAAATCATGCATTGCCTCTTAGGGTCATAAAGATATCACTTTCTCCACTCAGCAAGAGAAATGAGAGGTGAAGAAGGAGAATGTTATTTTGCAGGAAGGGAATCAGAGCTCTGGAGATTTATCTGTGTCTGCATCAGAGGAACAGGCTGACTGGGGAATTTACATTTGGAGCACCAGAATTTCAGTCATTTGCTTCATCTAGCGGGCCCAGAAATGGATGAAATTCCAGGACTTCTGCAAACACAGTCACAGCAAGACCACTGGTATCTTTTGATTAAATGATATTATTACCCAGCTCCTCCCTACTGAGAAATATTTAGATATTTAATTGCTAGCACTCCCCAACCAAGAGTTTTCTAAGAGATTGGTATTAATAAGAACTCGGTTAAAGCCATTGACACATTTAAAGGGCATCTACTGTGTGTAGGTGTTATGGTAGAAGATGTGAGATATTCATGGGTGTCCAGGCGGGTAATGAAGGCAGCCAGTTTTTTTTTAGAAAAGAGCTTACCTCCTCTCCTGTCTCCACTTAGTGTACCAAGATCTTGGCAGAAATTTCCATTCTGGAACTTCCTGTCTCAATTAGCTGTATTTAATGATACCTATAGGGATTCATTAACCGAGAACCTTATAAAGAAAACCAAAATGTTCACTTAAAATAACTGAATTCAACTTTAATAACAATTAAAGCATAATGTGTGTTCCTCTATGGATTCATATAATAAGTACAAAAATTGCAGTAGTGCAATGATGTATATATTTGAGAAATGTACATCTAAAACTCTGATAGCCACTATGTCTTGATCATTTTGTATGGGCCAGGTGTTGTGCAAATTATTTTCTTTTTATTTACCTTTTTAGTCCTAACAAAGCCCTATGCAGTATTTATTATTGCTGTCATCGTGAAAATAAGGACAATGAAGCTTGGAGAGATAAATCAACTTGTCCAAGAACAGGCAAGAAGTAGATGATGGGATTTGAACCCATGACAAGTGATTCAAAAGCCCATGCTCTTAATTGCTACATTAACAAATAATTTCTAAGCTCTCCTCACTTAAGAATCTCTTACCTAAGGGATGACTAATAGAGTAACATCTGTCCTGGGCCTGCCAGGGTATCTGCTCCTTTTATCATCTTAGCTCCGAGTATGGTAGGTTATGCTTTCCAAAATGGCCACAACAATATCTGTCATGTTACCTAGCTTCTTATATAATGAGTCTTCAATAATCCTCCCATTTAGAGATTAAGGTCTCTGTTTTTTCCCCCTTGAACCAGGGCTTGCTTTGACTATGGCAGAAATGATACGATGTGTCTTCTAAGGCTATTATAAAAGAGAATGCTGCTTCTGTGGTTTCTGCCTGGTTATTTCATGGGATACTTGACTGTAGAATTCATCCAGACTGAAGAAGAACCAAGGCCCTCAACCATCAGCCCTGACTCAGTTCCTAACCAACAACCAGTACCAACTTGACAGTCATGGAAGTGAGCCATCTTCAAAGTGGATCCTCCAGGCCCCATTTGAGTCATCTCAGCTGACACTACAAGTTGCAGATACAAGCCTTCCTCACTAAATCCTGACCAAATTGCAAATCCATAAGCTAAATAAATGTAGTTTCATTTACCCCAGGTCTTCTCTCCTCTCTTAAAATTAAAATAAAATCCTGGACATAACCAAGGGTATAATATAACACAATAACCAAGTACAGGAAAACTCAGGAAGGTAGAAAGAAGAAGGTGGACTGCCTAGGGACCTTGAAACTTAAAGAACTACCCAGCCATGGGTCTCTCGGATTTCCTTGTTGATCCCTATGTATTCTAGATTGTAGGAGTCTCTAACCCAGAACTGCCAACAGGCACAGACAGAAAAAGCTACAAAAGAATACATGTATAGTACCATCACATGGTAAGAAGTCAATACATGTTAGTAAATATCTGTTGTAACCATAATAACTAACCTTCCATTTCCCCTTATTATCACAGGCTGCCATGGCTCCTGTGAGCAGAGAAGAGGCCTAAGGCAGATTGATAAAGGAATTTGAGGTGACAGTAGCTGGAGTATGCTCTGAGATTTACTTTACTTCAGTGTATCCTAAGAAGACTTTCTACTTTGTGTGGGCTAAGGGTTAACCTCTTAGAAACAGGAATAACAGATCAATGTAAGTAAGGCATTGGTCAACTGAACGCCAAATGTGAGGCAACAACTGCAGATAGACCAGGCGAATTCTCTATAATTAATGTAATAATTCTTCAACAGGGAAGGGGCCAATTTGGACTGTTATGAATTACAGAATAGAATAAGACCATGAGAAGAGAATGTAAGTATTTGGTGTTTCAGTTATATATTGCTCAATAACAACCCATACCAAGGCTTAGTGGCTAAAAACAGTCATAATCATTTATTCTGTGGAAGAGATTGTATACAGCAAGTTTAATGTTTATTTAAATGTTTGGTAGAAATCTCCAAAGAAACCATCTAGATATAGAGATTACATTATGGGGAAGCTTTCAATTACAAATTCAATTTTTTAATGATTTATGTCTATTCAGATTATCTCTTTCATCTTCATGAGATTTGGTAGTTTGTGCTTTTTGAGGAACTGGTTTATCTCAGTTGCTGAGTTTATGAGTATACAGTTGTTCACAATGCAATGATTAATTTTATGGGTCATAAAACTAACATGAGATGCCCAGAGAGCTGGTTAAACATTAGTTTGGATGTGTCTGTGAGGATATTTCCCAAAGAGATTAGCGTTTGAATTGGGGGACTAGGTAAAGTAGATGGCCTTCCCCAATGTGTGGGGGCATCATCCAATCAGTTGAAGACCTGAATAGAACAAAAAGGAGGAGGAAGGTTGGATCCATACTCCTTCTGCCTTACTACTTGAGCTGAGATATTGATCTCTTCCTGCCCTCAGTACTCCTGGTTCTCAGGCCTTCAGATCCAGGTTGGAATCTACACATTTTGCCCTACGGCTCTCAGGTCTTTGAACTATACCACCAGCTTTCTGAGGTCTTTGGTTTATAAACAGTGAGTCAGGGGACTTCTCAGTCTCCTCAACTGCATGAGCCAATACCTATGAATAAACATCTCTGTGAATAAACATTTCTCTCTCTCTCTCTCTCTCTCTCTCTCTCTCTCTGCCCCCCCTCCCCCTTTCTCTTTTCTCTCTTTCTCTTTATACACACACACACACACACACACACACACACACACACACACACTCACACTCACACACACATAAGCTCATATTGGTTCTGTGTCTCTGGAGAACTCTAATACACGTAATACTCCCTTATTATTCTTTTAATATAGTACTGTCAATTGTTGAGAGTGAAGTGTTGAAGTCTCCAATTGGATTTACCTAAATTTTCACCTCTATCAGATTTTGTGTTATATATTTTAAAGTCCTGTTTTTTGTGCACACACATTTAAGATCATTGTGTCTTTATAATGAATTGATTATTTTATCATTATATAATGTCACTCTCAGTCCCTGGTAATTTCCTTTGCTTTCTAGTTTATTTTGACTGATATTAATACAGTCACCCCTGCTTTTTTGTTGTTAATGTTCACATAGTATGTCTTTTTTCATCCTTTTAACTTTCAACCTACATATGCTGTTATATTTAAAGTGAGTTTCTTGCAGACAGTATATAGTTGGATCATGTTCTTTGGTCACTCTGTCATCCTCTTAACTGGTACATTTAGACCATTTTACAATTAAGGTCATTATTGATTGTTAGGGCTTAAGTATGCTATTTTATTATTTGTTTTCTATTTGTCTCCTTTGTTTCTTGTTCCTGTGTTTATCTTTCCTTGACTTCCTGTAGGTTACTTAAATAATCTTTTAGTATTCCATCTTGATTTGCTTATAGTGCTTTTGAGCCAAACTGCTCTGCTCACTCTCCATTGAACACACTAGGTTCAAGTCAAGAGTCTGTGTGCCTCGGTCCACTCAAATGTCCTCATGGACCTGTTATCCTGTTTTCTCCAGTCCTTTCAAGGCAATTCATTCTTCAAGTCCTTTCTTCCCCCATAAAGATTGCTCAACCCACTCCAGGTCACATAAATTGCCCATTGTCTGTGCAGACAATTTTGTATTTAAAGTGTCTTATAATTTGTAAAAAAAAATTACTGTGTGATTCATCCATCTGACTCTTGTACTACACATTGTGTTACACACTGACTTTCCATACATTTTCATTTTTTTAGCAAATATCTCCCGAGAGTCCAAGTCCAAAGAGTGCAGAAAGTAAGTTACACCAAGAACTGAGCACAGAAAGGTGAATAAAACACAATCCCTGTCTGGATAGAGTTCACAGTGTAACAGGGGTACAGACACCCTCATGGGCAATCACAATGCCGTGTGACTTATTATAATAAAGAAAACATGGAGTGCTGTGATTACTTACCCAGGCTAAGTTATTGAGAAAAGACTTTCCAAAGGGAATGATAACGAAGCTAGAATCCAGAAAACAGTAGGGTGTAGTCAATTAATTGGGCAGCAGGCAGGAAAAGCAGAGGTGAAGGAGAGCAGAGTGCAGGAGAAAAACAGGCTAGAGTTAAGAGAGCAGAGGAAGGAGATGGGCAATGACATGACGAAGGAAAGTCAAGGACAGATCATGTAAGTCATGTCAAAGGGTTAGATGTAGGTTAGATGTAGGGTGATCAAATATTTTATTGTTTCCATCAGGACGTGTGTGTGTGTGTGTGTGTTAAGGACTTTTAACATGAGATGTACTCTCTTAACAAATTTAAGTGTACAATACAGTATTATTAACTATAGGCACAATGTTACACATAAGACCTGTAGACCAGAGTCCTCTTGCATAGCTGAAACTTTATATCCATTGAACAGCATCTCCCCATTTCCCCCTCCTCTCAAGTCCTGGTAATTACCATTGCCATTCCATTGTTTGCTTCCATGAGTTTGATTACCTTAGATTCCTTGTATAATTAGAACCATGCAGTATTTGTCCTTCAGTGACTGGTTTATTTCACTTAGCGTAACATCCTCAAGGTTCATCCATGTTGGTGCATATGGCAAGATTTCCTTTTTTAAAGATAAGTAACCCTGGGCTTGGTGGCTCAGCCTGTAATCCCGCGCCTTTGGGAGGCTGAGGTGAGTGGATTGCCTGAGCCCGCGGGTTCGAGACCCACCTGGGCAGCGAGACCTCATCTCTACAATAAATCAAAAAATCAGCCGGGCGTGGTAGTGCATGCCTGTAATTCCGGCTACTTGGAAGGCTGAGGCGGAAGGATCGCCGGAGCCCAGCAGGTCAAGGCTGCGGTGGCCAGGAGCGGCCACTGCACTTCAGTCTGGGTGACAGAGTGAGACTCCAACTCAAAAAAAAAAAAAAAAGATAAGTAATGTTCCATTGCATGTTATTCTACATGTTCTGTATTTATTCATCTGTCAAATGACATTTATGTTGTTTCCACATCTTGGCTATTGTAAATAGGGTTGTAATGAACATAGGAGTGCAGATATCACTTCAAGATCCTGATTTCAGTTATTTTGAACAAACACTCAGAAGTAAGATTGCTAGATTACATGGTAGTTCTATTTTTAGATGAACCTCCATACTGTTTGCCACAGCAACCTCAGCATTTTGCATTCCCACCAACAGTGTGCAAGGGTTCAATTTCTCTACATCCTTGGCAACATTTGTTATCTTCTGTTGTTTTGATAATAGCTATTCTAACAGATGTGAGGTGATATCTCATTGTGGTTCAATTTGCATTTCCCTGATAGACACTTTTTTAAAAGTCTGGTTTATTGCAGTACAATTTACTTTTTTGATTTATAGCTTACTTTTTTAAAAATTTACTTCTTTTATTTGTAGTTCTGAGTTTTGAAAAATACGTAATCATGTAATCATCACCACAATAAAGATATAGACAATTTCCCTCATATCCCTTTGTAGTGAACTCCTCCCTCCATTCCAGTCCCTAACTACCACTAATCTGCTTTCTATCCTTATATTTTTGCATTTTCCAGAATGTCATATAAATGAAATCATAGAATATGTAGGCTTTTGTGCTTCTTTCACTTAGAATAATCATCAGAAATTTAATCACGTGCTTCAAACATCTGCAATTCACTCCTTTTATTGCTGAGTAGTATTATGCTGTTTAGATGTACCACAGTTTATTTATCCATTCATTAGTTGAAGGACAATTGGGGATTGGGGGAACATATGATTAAGCATATACTTAACTTTATAAGAAACTTCTGAATTGTGTTCCATACCCACTAGCAATGTATGAGAGTTCTACTTGCTCCACTTGTTCTTAATATCAAGTAATTTTTTTGGTTTATCTTAGCCATTCTTATAGGTATACAGTGGTATCTCATTATAGTTTTACTTTGTATTTCCTTAATAAATAATTACATTGAGCTTATATACCATACATATATCTTTTATGGTATTTCTTCACATCTTCTGCCTATTTTTTATTGGATTGTTTGTCTTCTTATTACTGAGTTTTAGGAGTTATTTATATATTCTAGCAATAAGTTCTTTATCCAAAAAGGACAATTTTGTAAGTAGAAATGGGTAGAAAGGTGGATCCAGGCTTATCTACTAGAAGCTTTTGTGTCTTTGGCAGGTCCTCTTTGAAAAAAAACGTACAAGATTACAAAGTTAGTTACACGGCCTTGAAAATATGAATTTCATTAGTTTCATGCTAAAATCTCTAAGATACTATTCATAATTATATCATAACAATAGACATAAACTGATATTGTTCTGCATAAACCATGATACATGGTCATACCTAACCAGAGAGAAGCAAAGGGATTTGTTGGCCTTTGAATATACCAATTAATCATGTCCCTTTTCCCACCTCCGGGTTTTTGTCAATTAAGATCAGACAGAGAAATCAGATGTGGATCGAAATACCCTATCATTATCAGCTTTGTCATTGGTAAGGCTGGATTGAATGCAGCTGGGACCCAAATTCTAATGGCTCTTCTACTGCTTCACTTTGAATTGAGTATATCCAGTTGGATGAATGTGACATATACAAATTCATTTCAAGGTGGGGAAGACTTTCTCTTATTAGTTTACCACAAGGAAGCAGGAGTGGAAAGGAGAAAGCAGACCTGTGGAGGGCACTGCCTGGGATAGAAAGAAAAAGCACCATTCTGAACAATTATTTTTACCATCCCCCAGATCAATTCAGTACTCTTCATGAGGCATTAAAGTCAGGAGTTGGTGCATATACACAATGGAATATTGTGCCACCATAACGACGGACAATATTATTAACTTTGCAGCAACTTGGGTGGACTTAGAGGCTATAATACTGAGTGATCCATCACAGAAACAAAGAACTGAGTATCACATGTTCTCACTCATAAGCGGACCTTGAACAACTATCATAACACTATAAGAAAGGGATTGGCAGTAGTGGGAAACTGCCAGGGGAAGGGGGCACACCTCATCAACAAGGGTACCTGCATAATGTGCAGTTGTATGCCTAACCCTGAATTGTATCCCATATATTAAAAAATTAAAAATTAAAAAAAAGTAAGGAGTTGGGAGGAATCAAAAGAATGTCAGGGTCTCCTCCACCAAACTTCATGGAGAGGGTAACAGTGTTGGCATTAACCAGCACTTCTGTGAGGGGAGAAAGACCAGCAGAAGTTTCCATCTCATGAGTTGAGACAAGAAGACAAAGAAAGGGAATATTTTCTCCTTAAAAATAAATACATACAAACATAAATGACTGCTGTGGAATTTCTGGGTGAGAGATGATGGTAGCTTGTACTGAGAGGATATAGAAAATACAGAGAAAGGCAGATGAATTTGAGAGATGTTAGAAGATGGAATCAATAATCCCTGATGAATAATTGCACAAGAGGGATGAAAAAGAGTAAAAACAATCAAGATTATGCTCAGGTTTTGAACCTGATCAACTGGGTGAATGATAGCAACACATGCTATCCATGCCCCACTCATATTCTCTTGCCTTTACCACCTTGGAAAATGCCATACCAATTTCCAAGTCCCGGCCCTTACATTGTTTGCCTGAGGTTTTTCTTTGGCCACTAAAGCACATTTTGCCCATCTGAGCAAGAGGTCAACAGTGCTGAAGAAGTAACACCGATTGAGAAAAGCCCTCAATGAATGATTGGTGGGAGTTGATGTATAAATATCCCAGCTGTGAGTAACATGTTCTCGAGTGTTTACAGAATCTTCTCAGTAGGAATAAGTGCTAGTGTCCCACAATGGGTTCTGACGTGATTTTTTTTTTTTTTTTTGAGTTGGAGTCTTGCTCTGTCGCCCAGACTGGAGTGCAGTGGCTGCTCCCGGTCACCGCAGCCTCGACCTGCTGGGCTCTGGCGATCCTTCCGCCTCGGCCTTCCAAGTAGTCGGAATTACAGGCATGCGCTACCATGCCCGGCTGATTTTTTGATTTATTGTAGAGATGAGGTCTCACTGCCCAGATGGGTCTCAAACCCGCGGGCTCAGGCCATCCACTCACTTCAGCCTCCCAAAGGTGCAGGATTACAGGCTGAGCCACCGAGCCCCGCACGACGTGATTATTTTTTGACTACCTCCTCTTCCTGGTCTCACTTCCCTAGTCCCTCACAGTGCTTCTTTGGGTCACTTCTCAAATATACTACTCACAAATCCCTGTCACTAAGTCCACTTTTTTGGGAAACTTAAGAAAACATAATGTCATGCCAGGCATGGTGGCTCACATCTGCCATCCCAGAACTTTGAGAGGCGGAGGCGAGTGGATTACTGGAGCCCATGGGTTTGAGACCAGCCTGGGCACCTTGGCAAGACCTCATCTCTACAAAAAATTTTTAAAAAATTAGCCAGGCATGGTGGAGCACACCTGTAGTTCCAGCTACTTGGAAGGCTGAGGAGGAAGGATCACCTGAACCCAGAGTGTCAAGGTTACCGTGAGCGTGCCACTGCACTCCAGCCTGGGCAACACAGTGAGACTCTGACTCAAAAATAAAACAACCATAATATCATTAGCCAAAAATAGAAAACAAGTAGAAGAGAAGAGTTGAGGCCAGTAGGAAAACTTAATAAATTTAATCTGAAACATGTTGAATTTTAGGTGCCAAGTGGTGTTTTATGTAGAGTTACATATATGCATCTAAAGCACAGGTGAAAAAAATAGTCTGGAGATATGAATTCAGAAATCTTTATTATGTAGAGGTTAACTGAAGCCTCAGGAGAGGATGAGATCATCCAAGGAGAGTGAATAGAGCAGCAATTCTCAACTTGTTTGAAGAGGACTACTTTGAGACTCCAAAGAAAGCTTAAGACCCTCTTTCCCAAGGCGGGGGTGGGGGGGCAGGGATGCTCAAGTGCACACAAGCAACATTTCATGCACAATTTTAGGAGTTCATCAATTGTCTGAATGCCATCTCTAGACTCACCGAAAGAAACTGATGGCAAGTGAGGAAAGAAGCAGGTCTCCTGCAGAATCCTGGAAAACCACGAGAATGTGATGTCACAGGAACCGATGCCAAAAGTTTTCAAGAGGGTAACACTGATCCATACTATCAAATATGGCCAAGAAAATAAGCAAGAATTAGAAAATTCCCATTGGATTTAGTGAGGTAGGACATGTAAGGAGTTTTACTTAAGACAAAACTCCTGTGACCTGTTAGATTTTTTTTCTCTCTCTGTCATCCATTGTGTTCCAGGCTGCTCCATGCTTCACACCAGTCTGTGAAGGAAGAACCACTTCATATCAGAGCCAGCACACTTGGAGAATTCTCACACAGTCTCTTCCTAATCTCTCAAAAACAGCACTTTGTTTTGTATATGAACTGTCCTAGAGCTCTAAGTTCCTAATTGGCTATTGCACAGATTTTTGCAATGCTGGAAATTCCAATCCGTGCCCTACAAGGTCACCAGTTGTCATTGTTCCCCTGACTCATATAACTTTTTAAATTCAGCATGTGCCAGCCCCCAAACAAAACTTTAAACAATTGTGCTTTAAATAATTTCCCTAGGCTTCTCTCTCTTTTTTTAATTCAACCTATTTTCTTTCTCCTATCTCTCTGGTTTATGGATTACTGTTTCTGTACTTCATGCCTACTTTGTATTCCTAGCCCTTTCGGTTGGCAAACTTTTGGATTCTTTCTGTTGGTTTCTTGGTCTTAGGCCTCATGCCTAGCTTTAAGTCTAGTTTGTTTCTCTTACTGCCATGGCCTTGGGTGGAAAAACGCTTACTCCATGAGTTTAGAAGGACTCATGGTGGTTCATGGAGTCTCACTACTTGCTTCTTGTCTTTCTCTTTTCCATACACCTTGGGTGACCTATATTAGTTCATGCTGCAAGGATAGGTGGGGCTTGCTTATATTTCTCTGGTTTGGAGCAGGAAGAGAATAACTTCTAGGCTGCATAAGTCCTGAACTTCAACCTTCCATGTCCTCCACCACACACACACCTTCTCAATGGACAAACAGCATATCACATACAACACAGAGAAAATAACAGATCCAAATAACCTCCTCCTTTTTCCTCTCTCCACCTTCTGCATTTAATGCATCCAATTGAGAACAGTCTAGAGCTTTTTCCTTTAGTTATGAGTTTCAAGCCTGCTCTGTGGGGGCTACATTTGCACTGAATGTAAATATTCATTAATGTATTTAATTCCCATCCTGAACATCTCTCTGTTTCATTATTGTCTGTCTAGTGGGCTGAGACCAAGTCTGACTCTTTCTGTATATCTTCCCAGTCCTGCATCACATATAAATGGGCACTTAATAAGAGATTTTGGTCATGATGGCATAATTAAATCTTTCTCTATTGGAAATTACACATGACTTGACTCGAGGGCTGGTTTAGTCTAATTGTGTTTGTGTTCATTTTCTTGCTTTTTCCTTTATCTTGCCTAATCCTGTCTCAGCAAAGAGGTCTTTAAATTTCAAGGAGGCTCACATGGGATTTCAGTCCCAATCCCCTTTTGTTGGTTGACCAAGGGCAAGGAATTAAAAATATGTATATATATGATCCTTCTGGAGTGGGGATGGAGTAAGCCGGCCTTTAATGTATTCAGACCACTAAAGCTGTCATTCCTAGGGAGAGCTGAAAAAAGGGCTGCCGTTATTTCTACTTAAGAGGCCTCTATTTGTGTCCATGGCCAGTGCCTACAGAATGTCTTGTCTTCAAGGAAGATTTTATTCTTTGGAAAGACTTCAGCTTCTTGCTATTACTAAAAATCCTGATTCAGTTTTGGGAGTCAATGACTATTGTATCTGGAAAAGAAAGCAGCCCTCCCTACTTGTCAATCTGATTTGGATGCTCAGAAAGTGGACAAGGGGATTCTACCCTTAACATCAAATTTACATGTTTCCGGAGAAATATTGAGTCACATGGTAATCACTCCCACTCACTCACAGACATACATGGCTACTAGACAAAATAGTGATTTAAATGAGTGACCTGAGGCTAACAGGCTTCTCCTTAATGTTAAAGATAAATGTCACTAATTATACTATTTCCTTATTTTCCAAGATCTACTTCTGCACTGCATAAGACAGTAGCCACTAGCCATATGAGGCTATTTAAATTTAAATGTAAATCAATTAAAATGAGATAAAATTCAAATTCTCTTTCTAAACTAGTCATGTTTCATGTGTTCAGAAACATGTGGCTAGTGGCTATGTATTGAACAGTGCAGATGAGTTCTATTGAACAACACCGGTCTACCTTGAAGCACGTCAAAATAAATCTGTTCATTGTAGACTGGAAGTTGGTATTTCTTGTACCCTCCTTAGTACCCTGGAGTATACATTATGTTAGGTATTCACCTGACAAGGTGCCACAGGCATAGAGCAGTTCCAGGACAATCCATTGAATCCTAGGGAAACTCTGGCAAGAGACCAGCTCTGACTGAATCGCTTCCATGTTAAGTCGTCTGTTGATGATCAATTAAAACTTCATACAGTGCTGAAACTTGCATCTTCTGAAGATGCCCTCACCCAAGCATGACTTGGTTGGGCCAAGGATATTTGCAAGCCCATATATCTCTGCCATCTAGTATTGAATCTTGTTTTTGTTATTTTTTTACATCTTTCTTTTTTTTTTGAGTTGGAGTCTCACTCTGTTGCCCCGACTGGAGTGCAGTGGCCGCTACTGGCCACTGCAGCCTCGACCTGCTGGGCTCCGGTGAAACCTTCCACCTCAGCCTTCCGAGTACCTGGAACTACAGGCATGCACTACCACACCCGGCTAATTTTTGATTTATTGTAGAGATGAGGTCTCGCCCAGTTACCCAGGCTGGTCTCGAACCTGCGGGCTCAGGCAATCCACTCACCTCGGCCTCCCAAAGGCGTGGGATTACAGGCTGAGCCACCGAGCCCGGCACATCTTTCTATAATAGTATTTTATATTTTACCCTCCACACTTTTAAGCAACGTGATGAGCGATTCAACAGAAGTTTAGAGAGATGTTTTCTGAACTCACAACTAATGGATCTGTGACAGGAATAAGAGGGAAAAAACTTGGCTTTACCTAATTATTTACCACTCTCCCATGATAAATTCATTCTTTGAGTTTGGGTCCTCTTTTAAATAAAAATATACTACCTGTGCAGAGAAACACAATGAGTATACAACACCTAATAACATATCAGTGTAGCTTAATTCATCCAGTGCCCTCATAGAGGAGCAATGATCAGAGGACAAATAAAGTCCCATGATGAAGTGACAGAGAAAGTTCTGTGTTCTTTATTAGTAACTCTTCTAGAAGCCGACTTGCGGTTCTATCCTTTCTTTTTCCCCCTTTGGTTCCCTTAACTTAAATAACAGCTGCACTGTAAAAGCACAAATCATTTCTAAAGACTCTGAATTAATAGCCTCCTTTCTATCCACTTTTATCCCCCTCAACTGTCCTTTTTCAGCTTCCTCTCCACTAGTTCTGCCCACTGGAATTGGCAAGGAGTACAGTCAACTCCTGTTCTCAGACTGGCCTCTCTCCAGTGCCAGCCTTTATGCCCAGTGCTAGATGCAACTTCTTAAGAATATTTAGTCATCTCTAATTTCCTCACCAGGCTTTCATTTCCTGACACCTTCCCTTCACTCCTCCCTGTTCAGCAGGGGGAGTCCCCATTTTTAAAAAATGTACTCCTTAAATAATGATTTCAGAAATCAAATTATTTTCTGTGAAATCAGCAGGCTTTGTTAGCCAGGGTTTCCCATTACACAGAATCTGTCATGTCAAAACGTCTATTATTCTCCCTGCGGGAAAAACCACCACCACCACTACCACTACTTTATACTGTTATTCAGAAGGAAAAAGTTGTTATTCTCAAAGGGAACATGATGAACGAAGCTATACTAATGTGCTATTGGTGTTGGATACTTAATATGCTTCTCGGCATATTCCACATATTTGAATAAAAGGGGACATGACAGAAGACATCATTCACGTGAAGTAGACAGTGTCTGTTTCCGGCATCTTGGCAAGCATTTGATCAGAAGCTCAAACCCAGCCTTTTTTCATGAGGCTCCTCCCTGCCTGGGAAAACACTTTCTTCCAGCTGAGAGGGAAGGAAATGAAAGGCCAGTCTACAGTGGCTGAGTTGACTGGCAGCCACTCACCCTTAGAGCAAGATTTTGAGTGCCAGTTTATCCCAGATGATATTAGCATCTCCTTCCTTTGTTCCCGAGGCAAGGAGGTTCTCTGTGCCAAAGGGGTTGGGGAGGGAGAACAGAGAATGGAGAAGAGACCTTATCTCCTACTTCTCACTTCTACTCAGCAGCACCCTGTTTCCCACACTACGTAAATAACAAGTTAACAGCCGGGCTCGGTGGCTCAGCCTGTAATCCCGCGCCTTTGGGAGGCTGAGGTGAGTGGATTGCCTGAGCCCGCGGGTTCGAGACCCGCCTGGGCAGCGAGACCTCATCTCTACAATAAATCAAAAAAATCAGCTGGGCATGGTAGCGTATGCCTGTGATTCCGGCTACTTGGAAGGCTGAGGCGGAAGGATCGCCGGAGCCCAGCAGGTCGAGGCTGCGGTGGCCGGAAGCGGCCACTGCACTCCAGTCTGGGCGACCGAGTGAAACTCCAACTCAAAAAAAATAAAAATAAAAAAAAAAATAACAAGTTAACATAAGGGACGATTATTTGAGTCAGTGTGCCCCAAACAAAATGGCTTTCCTTGCACTGCTTTAGTAACATTTTCTGAGCTCTTGCAAAAGATAAATAGTATGGCTCACTATATGCTAAACTACTCAGTAGAGATACAATCACCGATGCAAATAAAAATCGTTATTTGAAAGAAGCTTAAAGGATTTTAGGGTATGCATCCATACCTATAGAATGCAGCTGTTACACTGTAATAAATAACTTGGAGGCTGGAAGGCTTGCTGCCATGAACACTAGGAAGCAACTTTGTAATGGTCAGTAAATGCCTGGAAAATAATTTTTCTCAGTCCCAATTCTATTACTTTTGATCCTTTTGCTTTTATTTTTAAAAGCTAACAAAGAGCTTTATACATCAAGTTATCAAACGGGTGTTTAAGGTTACTGAATCCACCATCAAAGTCTTGGAAAATGTGACCCACATTTCGCCTCTCCTTTCTGCTCAGCAGAGCCTTCTGCCCCCACATCTAGCCCAATTCTACAGTACAAATCAGAAGCATCCTTAACCCTCCTAATATGGAGAACAGAGGCATCACACTCATGGCCGGATTTATAATCACATTTCTTCTTTTTCAATAAAACTTCTTTCCTGTACTGTATATAGCAAAATAAGTATTCTTTATCTATTTATCTTCTTCTTCGTGGAAAGGACCCTTAATGTCACACAGAAAATTAAGCAGGAAGATTGTAGCTGGAAGTAAATTGTACTTCACCTTGAGACTGTTTCACACTAGACAACATGTCTGCCTTCCTCTTATAGACTGCATCTTAGCTTGGGTTCCCCGGAAGAAGACCTCAAGATCAGGGTAGGAGTGCAAGTAGCTAATTTGGGAAATGTTCTCTGGAAACATCCACAGGGGAGTGGGAAAGTGAGAAAGAGAAGGCAACCAGTTATCAAAGTCCAGTATCAAGACAGCTACTACTGTGGGCAAGTGGAACGTAATCCAGCAGGGACCTCCAGCGCCAATATAGAGGGTGATGAAGACAAGCTATTCATACACTAGTTCCTGCCATTCGTGTTTGAGGGCTGCTCCAAGGGAACATTAATTTCCCAGCACTTCCAGGCTGCCATTTACACAGGTAGATGGCCTTTGACAACCAGAAAAAAACCCCGGCAACAAAATATAGGTGCTGACATTTGTAAGAGAGACCTGTGTACACTGGAGTAGAAAAGGGGTAAGAAGCTGGACACAGATGATCTCTGCTACTGACTGCAAGTCCCATTGCTCTTCTGCATATCCTCAGTGCACTGCATGGTGCCATAAGTGTTTTTTATCTGACTGACTTTGCCTCCTGTATTACCACATCCATTCCACTATAACTAGTATTTTTTTCCCCTCTGTTAAAAGTCCATGCATTCTATCATTTGGTTCTCAATTCTTAACACCTATGTGAAGGTGAAGCAAGATATAAGCTATTGCCGGTTCCATGTTTAATCCATAGCCTCAGCAGACACTGGACACAGTGAAATAATGTGGTCAGGTACAAAGAAGGCCTCTCCCTCATGATTCCCAAACAAAGGCCGAGTGACCAGTGTTGGCTTCACTGTCCCCAGGCCATCATTGCCATATGATATCAACTGCTGTAACTGTCACCTCTGCCAGAACACTGACCTCTTTGCCCTAGAACCTACCGTGTCTTTTGGGTAATCCTTTTCCCCTCAAAAGTGCCCATTTCAGCTAATCCTCTGTGTCTGTAGAAAACAACACAAAAAGGTCAATTCCTTGTGGCTCTGGCTCACATTCCCTTCTGTTACAAGGAAATGTAGTATTAAAGAACACTGAACAAAAGAGAAAGATAAAGCAAGAATGGGAGAATGGGTAGATGGTTTAAAGGAAGTTTAAGAAAGAGAAAGGTGCCTCCAGATTGTATTGGAGGACACGTGTGCGCGCGCGCACACACACACACACACACACACACACACACACACACACGTGCAGACACTTATGTTCTCAGAACTCTTCCACAGTAAGAAGGATGCCATCATTTCACAGGCAATAAATAGACCGCTTGAACTCTGTTACATAAAAAGTCAAACCCTTGTGGAATTTCTTTTATCTGATATTAGATTGCTTGAGGCCCTCCTTGAACAACTCTGTAAGTCTATCATTTATGAGTGACTGACATGCAAATAATGATGTTCAAATAATTAGATGGTGGACATCTGATGTGGTACCCAGATGCCCTTTCAGAAGGAAGGAAAGACAGTTTCCTCAGTTGTTGGGAATACTGGCATAAAGTGAAAATCAGTTGTTGGCCCTCTTTGGGAATTGCCTCTGATAAAACAAACTATCTCACTCAAGACCAAGCTTCCTTTGAGGGGTAGTCCATGTCAAATGTTCGGTCAATGCACAGATATAGAGGCTAGACAGCATTGCTCCAATTCAAGATAATTCTGAGGGGCCATTCAAAGTTCAGAGCTCCCCACAAGATGGGCTGATGTGTCAACAGATGCTGGATCACCTATTCACTCCTACATTATCTTTGTAATAGTGCTGATTCTAAGGTCTTTTCCCCCCCATAAACTTCCTGCATGTTAATCTCCCTCTCATAATCTGCCTGGGGAACCCAATCTGCAACAGGTGTTTAAACCCTTTTAATCCATTAAAGAGTAAATTATATGCAATGGAAACGTCCGGGTTCTGCCTATTTTATTGTACTGTGCTGCTTTGGAAATTGCTAATCAATATATGGCCATATATATTCACTAATCAGAATATTTGATTAATTAAAGGATTATACTCCTCAACCACGTTGGTATAATAAGCAATCCTGAGATGAGGTCTACGGGGTGGGAGAAAATAGGTAATAAAATTAAATCACATTTTTTTCTTATTCTTTTTATTTTCCATATTAACACAGATAGTAAGAACACTAATAATGGCAAGATATATTACGAGCTTACTATGTGCCAGATATTGTTCTAAACACTTTGTATTATCATTTAAATTTCAGTGCATCCCTACTAAATAAACACTATTCTTGTCTCTACTATACAGATGAGAAAACTGAGGTATAGAAGAGTCACATTACTCAAATAAGTGATGCAGACTGACTTTGTATCCAGGTAACTATATTTGAGACCCCAAACTCATTGATTAGAGTATAGCTGCCCCTCTATTAAAAAGTAGATTGTTTATTGAATGCCTAGTCATTTTTGCTGTGGTCAAAGTTAATGACAGTTGACTAGAAAATATCAGACTGTTGAGTCCAGTGGAAGCAATGACCACGGCAGCACAGGCTGCTTTCTTACAGCATCTATACACTCATTGCTTACCAGAAACAACTGTGTCTGAGACTGGTCAGCTGACCTATCATTCCCCATAACTGTAGTTGGGAATTGTCACCGCTAACTCATTGCCCCTAACACTACAGCTTCCCCTGTCACTGTTCCCACTCCACCTATATCTTGTCCCTCAAAACTTGTCCTTATCTTCTCCTCTTAGGAGAGAATGGCCCTTCTCCCATCCCAGTCCCAAGCCTGATCGCATCATATGTTTGAATTCCATCTCTATCCCCATCGTATTCAAGAGTTTATTCCAGCAACAAATTACAGCCACTACTCAGAAACACCATTAACTTTGGTATATATTCTTCTAGTTTATATACATGCACCATATTAATTTAAAAACAAAATAGTTTATTTTCTTATTGTTTTTTATACTTTTTCAGATATGAATATTCTTTATATTTAATGGCCACATAGTTGTGATGGATATGACCTTCATTCTACTCTCCCTTTCCTGTACCTTGCTGAGGTCAGCAACTAGAGCTAAAAACTACATTTCCCAGATTCCCTTGCTGCTAGGGTTTTAGGTCTGATTAAGTTTCTATTAGCCAGATGGACTCACATGAGATTTGAAGGGTGGAAGTGAGGGGGAAACCTTACCTTTGAGCCCCCTGCTGTTTCGCTGGCAAGTTCAGGCACAAAAGATTTTGGGTTTTCTCTCCAGCATGTTTAACAGAAATCTCAGAGTCTGGTCACAACTAAAGAATGAGGACAGCCTTCGGGGCACAGGAAGGAGGGGAGCTATAACAATTGGGGTGGTCAAGAAAGATCTTTCCAAGGAAGTGGCATTTGAGCAGGGATCTGAACGAAGTAAGACATGCAAAGATCTTAAGGAAACATTTCGGGCAGAAGGAACAGCAAATACAGAGAGTGAGAATCAGTATTAGAGCAGAACTAGGGATGGGGAGGCCTGAGCTTGGAGATAGCAGGGGCTAAATCATGGATAGCCTTGTAAAGTCATTATAAAGCATTTGGATTTTATCTCAGGAGGGTTGGGAAGTCATTGGAAGGTTCTTTCATGTGCAAGGGCATGAATGCATAAAATGACTGCTATGCCTAGGTGTGTAGAATCAAACAAGTAAATATCTAGGGATTAGACTTTATGCAATTGAGATTTTGAAACAGTAAACTAGGTGAGTTGCAGGGTCAGGGACAATTATTCACTTGAAAGGCACTAGATATTATTGAAAGGACAGTCCAGAAATCTACTGCCCAGAAGCCAAGATCAGGTTGGTTCTTTTCTGGTTAATAAATACTTATGAAAGCACCAATTATATACCAATTATTCATTTGTTCAAACATTCAACACACATTCTTTGATGCTTACTAGTTTTCTCGTTGCTGAGAAAACAATAACTACAAAAATGAATTAGACATGAACTTGCCCTTGAGGAGTTTAGTCATCTGCAGGGAAGAAAACACCTCCCAAGAGCTGTGACAGCAATTTACACTAGAAGGGTAGCTAGCATTGCCAAATAAAACACAGAACACCCAGTTAAATTTTAATTTCAGATAAACAATGAATATGTTCTTAGTATATGTATGTAATAAATATTGCATGTCATAATTAGCTTATGGAGCATATTTATACTAATTAAATATTCATTGTTTATATGAAGTCAGATTTAACTGGGTGTCCTGTACTTTCATTTGCTAAATCTGGTAACCACAGGTAGCAGATGCAATGGTTTTCAGACTGGTACATATCTTGGGGACAAATGAGGACATTCCACTAGGCATGTGGGCACAGCTGGATTTTCAGGAAAACAATGTTCAGATTCTCAAGTTTTCCTAATGTGATCTGCCTGGAAACATGCCTGTGATGGAAGTTAGCACCCTTTCCCATCTGCCCCTTTTACAGTTGCCTCTCTCTACTTTATAGAAGAAAGTGTACTCCCTTCCTTCCTGAATCTTACTCAGGAGCATCTCCCTGGAGTGTGAAAATATCCAGAATGTGAAACGAAGGTACAATTTGAAATGAGAAGGATTGGTGTTGAAAAATAAAGGAACTCTCAAGACTGGGTCACTACACTCTTGCAAGTTAAGTGTTTCCAGCTTTTATCAGATTATTGAGTTGTCCACTAATAGATTAAGATTAATTTTGAAAATAGATTTCCATGTGATTTTTTGTATATAACTTGGAAGGAGTTCAAACAACTGAGTAAAATCAATATAACAACTACCTTCCCTTCATCTTCTTATTTATGACTCACATCTTTTATAAAAATAGGAATAAAATCATGCAAGTCTTGTTTCATTTTAGCTATTAAAAATATTCAGCCACAGATACATGAAATATTTTAAAGAACCCCATTTTCTTTATTAGTAAACATAATTTCAATAAAACTTTACCTATATGCTTAATGATTATCAAAATTTGTAATATATTTATACCCTTCTAATCAGTTGGGAACTAATTTTTGTAATAATGATTCAATGAAGAAGATATTTTATGCATTTAGAGCCTTGTAGTCATAGGAAATAAAAATAACATAAATTTATATATATTCTGTTGTTGAGAAGTATTAAAAATGATGAATAAAATTCTTTCAAATATAAAACTGCATTACATTAGAATAAAATCCTGTGAGGAAAGCAAATGAAGAAGGAGTTCAATGGGATAAAGGAAGGATGTAAAATTTCTGTCTGTTAAAGAAAAGCTTGTTCATGTGTTTTTTAATGGGTGATGGCGTGTATCAAGTTACTATATTTAGATTTCTTTGGATTCATTCAAAAGGGTGATGCAATAGTTATACTTTTCTATATCAACATTTATAATATACCACAAATTATATTTTTGCAGCTATTTACACTTAAGATAAAAAAAAAGTCAACTCTAAAATGTCTTAGGGGCTACATAGTTTTTATTGAAATTATTTGAGACATTGGGATGGGTGCAGAGAGTGGATATCTCAGCTTCAATGAGCTAACACCAGCCTGCTTTATTTACCAATGAAATAAGCAGGACTGCCCTTGTAGCATCTCTCCTTCATTAGAAGGTCTAAAAAAGAGTTTGTTTTGAGGGACACTTGTAGAGGCTAAAGGTCTGGTTTACAGTCAGTAGACAAGGTGTAGGGATGGATGATCAACATTGTTCTGGGTAGGACGGTGAATGCAGTCGGATTCCCTAGGAATGCATAGATATTGGGTCAGTTTCTCAGCTTTCTTGCAAATAGGCGACCTTTAAGCCTACCCCCCGATATATGATTTACACTTAGATATGAGAAAAAACAGTGAAGCCTTTTGTACTGGGTTCTATGCATTTAAACTTGGTTTGTAACAATTCCAAACAATTTCCGACAGTCCAAGGATACCACAACAGTGTTCCTGAGTCTAAATGTTTCTCAGGATTTTAGAAAAACAGCTCTGGCATTTTTCTCTTATAGCTTTCCATGTACCTTTTAAGACTCAACCATGAATCAAGTGGTGGCCAGGTTGGCAAGTCAGCAACAGGATTATTCTGGGTCCCACGGGAACCTCTTCCTCCCTACAAAGACTGAGGCTTTCCTACAGGGTTATTGAGGGGAACATGGAAAGCGGTAAGAAAAAAACATTGAGAGTTGTTTTACTAAAACCCTGGGAACAGCCTCAGGAGCACCGCTGTGACATTCTTGAACAGTGTTTATCTCAACAGCGAGAGGCATCCCTCCTGCCTCCAGCCAGTGGTATGCTGGAGCTGACTTACACTGACTTGCCAGAGTTAATTGTTACATTTTCAAGGATGTTGTTAGTTGGATAACATCATGGTGGCAGCTTGAAACTGACCATGGTGGAAGTATTTACACCACAGAAATTGGCGAATGCTATAAATCATTCAGCTCCCACCCCTCCCTTTTATTTTTTTGAGAACTAATTGTTAAGTATTTATCAGCAAAGCACAGACTCGCCTTAGACAAGATCACCACTCACTCTACAGCAGGGCTGGGAGCTCCAGTGCACCAGAGGTAGCGGGTGACCTATAGAGGCTACAGACACCCTATGAACAGCTGAGCAACAGTAATAGAGACTGTGATGACCAGGAGGCAGAGTGGCAGTAAAGGCATGCAATCAAATCGAACTGCAGTCAGACAAAAAGATGTTGTTCTCCATCTGGTAAGTCCCCAAAATTCCTATCAGCAGAGAGGAAAGTAAATATTTTCCAGGGACTGAGGGCCTTAAATCAAACTAGGGCAGAGGTGGAAAGGAAGACAGGAGAAAATGAAGCTTAGCCTCATATTATTATTAGTGTAACACAAGGTGTTAAAAATATCTAAAACTTGAAAATAAAGACCTTTCAATGTCATATTGGAACTAGCTCACTAAGGGTTTTTTAATTATCTACAAGAGTGAACCTTTGTTTGACTTTGCTATTTACTGTTAATTACTGGCTCAGATTCTGTGAAGTTACATGTTAACGTGTAGATCTTTTCCAGTAATGATGCAAATAATTTCTATCCAGTGGAAAAGAAAATCTCAAAGGTTATGGATTTTTTTGTCCTGTAGGATATAAATCAGTTTTGTATCTAATAGAATTTGTTTTAATATCCTCTTTAAATGTTTATAAATACTCAGGCCCTCAAAATTCTTTTTCAACCAGTTTTTACATGTCACTGATTCCTTCATTAATGAGTTAATATATCTTCAGCATATGTTCATACTATATGCCTATGAGAGTCACGCTTTTAATTTTTTGAAAATTATACTTTGACTGTATAAGCAGGCTTTGGTGAGATAAAAGGAGTTCATCTCAACTGATCCCAGGGATAAATATAATTTGAAGCCTTGTCATGGAAAGCTGCAAGGGGCACTGTCTGAAAAATGAATACAATCTCTGCTGTTTATAATCCTACACTGGGGGCCCAGCTCCCCAAGGGATACAGAAGACATTGGTTGGGCTTGGTGGGATTATACAGTTGCCATAAATCATTAGTCCTGTAGACAGAATATCTCTCACCAAATACAAGTATTGATGTCTGTAGTAGCATAAAGCTAAAATCTGTAGCGGGAAAAGATTCATGTGTATTTGACTTGTCTAAGCTATCATCTAGTTTGTGTCTGGAAATGCTTTAAATGACGGTGTCACACACAACCTCCATAACCAATCACTCTTTACAAACACATTTACTTGACTAGAGAAGCCTTGAGAAAAATCACCACCATGCTTGGCTTCTTTTATTATAACCAACACTTTCCCAGCAGCCATTCTAAGTGCATGAACTGTGTCTACAACTCTGCTGTAATGTTTGTGAGGCTCAATCATGGCAGACAGCAGAGAAGCAAAGTTGGTGACAACAGAATAGTGCTGTCTCCATCCTGTGACTCTTTCTACAGGCTGGTGACGAGGAGAGAGAGTTTTCACTGCACGCTTCTAAAGCCTACCCCCACGTACATGAGCGTTTAACTCTTCTGTTCAGTGTTTTTCTCTTCATGAGCAGCCTGAGACGTGGCAAACAGTGACAGAATCCCTGAAAGTGTCCCATTCAGACCTGAACGAGAGTGACTCTCAGCTCACATGCTCTTAAAACGAAGCACAATATTTTGTGTTGAGCGCTGATAAGAAGCTTGCCTCACGACTTCAATGACAACAAAGTCCTGTTGGAAATCTTGACCTGTCAGTTCAGTCCCATGCAGCATCAACTTTCACAGACAGGCGGTTCAGTCTCCTTTGTGCACAAAGCATGGACTATCTCTGTTTTTAAAATTTCCTTATACAATTTTGAAACTAAACTATTATGCAAAAAGGATGCATTATTTAAAGAGATTTGTCTTGGATCCCCCTTGTGCTGGTGAATATCAAATGGAGACCAGGAGCCCAGAGTTTAGACTTTGACTAGGGCAGAGTCCTGACTAGTACAGAGTTCTTGGTAAGGTGACCCAGAGTGAAAAATAGTAAATAGTCCCACCGTCTCGGCTTCTAGACTAGGTGGTGAGATGAATCCACTATCATCTAGCCAATGTCAGTGCCTGAGAATCCACTTTACTGAGATCCCAAAGATTTCTGAGTCAGCTTTCTCTTACCACTGTACCATGCCTCCTTGACACTGCTTCTCATATATACCTCAGCAGTGCCCAGTGACCACTCAGGAAATGCAAACAGCTGTCAGGGTCCTACTGAGCATAAACAACCCAATTAGGCGAATCTATGCAAGAATACTGTATAATACATTGAAAAGTGGTTTATGAATTATTTGATTATCATTGACCACAAGTCCTCACCATTCCTAAGCATAATTGAGAAGTGATATATACTTACACAGAAATTGTATTACAAATGTTAAAAGAAGCCATCCAAAACCCACTAAAAGTCATGACAAAGACACTGGGAGCAGCATACTGATAGTAGTCTAGAAATGAAAAAAAAAATGTAAAATAGTTGCTTCTGCAGCAAAGAAATGCTGAAGCTTTCCTTTTTATTTGTGTGATGTCTGGACTGATTGCTGCTTAAAGTAATAAAATATCTGAAAGTTATTAATACAGTACTTTGTGCTACTTTAAATCCAATTCATAACCTCAGCTGAAAACTTATTTGCACCAGCATTTATGATAACATCTAGATGATGGAATTTTTTTCTCTCTCAAAAGCTGACAAAATAATGGAATCTTAACTTGTTTTGTCTTTGGATCAATCAATTCCTTAATTCCTGGATTTTGTACTTCAATACAAAATATCTCAGTTTCAATTTCTTTCGTATATGATATTTGTCCCCAGACTTTGCACTTTTCAACAATGTTTAAAATTGCATACAAATCCACATGTCAGCAAATGGACACTTTCTGATAAAAAAAATTTAATGATTAAGAAAAAGAGAAAAAACCCAAATAAACACAATGAAAAATACAAAATATCAAATCACAACTGACCCGAAGAAATACAAAAGATTATCAGAGATTACTATACACACCTGTATGGAAACAAGCTTGATAACCTAAATGAAATGAAGGACTTCCTGGCATCATACAACCTCCCAAGGTTGAAACAAGAAGACATTGAGACTCTAAATAGACCAATAACAACCCAGAAAATTGACTATGTCATAAGAAAACTACTCACAAAAAAGCCCCGAACCAGATGACTTTCCAGCAGAAGTCTACAAAATATACAAGGAGGAGTTGATACCAATCCTATTGAAAGTGTTCCAGGCAATTGAAAAAGACGGAGTTCCCCCAAATCATTTTACAAAGCTAACATCACACTGATACCCAAACCGGGTAAAGATCCAACAACAATAACAAAAAGAACTACAGATCAATATCCCTAATGAATATAGATGCCAAAATTCTCAACAAGATTGTACCAAATGGGATGCAAAAACACATCTCAAAAATTATCCACTATGATCAAGTAAACTTCATCCCCAGGATGTAGGGCTGGTTCAACATCCGAAAGACCATAAATGCAATTAAATACATCAACAGATGTAAAAATAAGAACCACGCCGGGCTTGATGGCTCAGCCTGCAATCCCACACCTTTGGGAGACTGAGGTGAGTGGATTGCCTGAGCCCACAGGTTCAAGACCCACCTGGGCAGCAAGACCTCATCTCTACAATAAATAAAAAAATCAGCCGGGCGTGATAGCACATGCCTGTAATTCCAGCTACTTGGAAGGCTGAGGCGGAAGGATCGTCAGAGCCCAGCAGGTCGAGGCTGCGGTGGCCGGAAGTGGCCACTGCACTCCAGTCTGGGCGACAGAGTGAGACTCCAACTCAAAAAAAGAAAGAAAAAAAAAAATAAGAACTGCATGATTATATCATTAGTTGCAGAAAAAGCTTTTGATAAACTTCAGCATCCCTTCTTGATAAAAGCCCTCAAACATCTAGGCATAGAAGGAACATACCTCAAAATAGTAAGCACCATCTACAATAGACCCACAGCCAGTATATTGCTAAATGGACAGAAACGGGAAACATTTCCCATGAAAACCAGAACAAGACAAGGCTGCTCACTCTCACCCCTCTTGTTCAACATTGTGTTGGAAGTACTAGCCAGAGCAACTAGACAAGAGAAGGAAATCAGGAGTATCAAATAGGAAAAGAGGAATTTAAGTTATCCCTCTTTGCTGACGATATGATCCTATACCTCAAAAATCCAAAAGAAGCTGTCAAAAACCTCCTTTCACTGATAAAGGACTTTGGCAAAGTCTTGGGGTATAAAACAAACATGCAAAAGACAGTTGTATTCTTATACACCAACAACAAGCAGGCAGAGAACCAAATAAAAAGCACAATCCCATTCAAAATAGCCACACAAAAAATGAAATATCTTGGCATCCTCCTAACCACAGAAATGAAAGACCTTTACAATGAAAACTACAAAACACTGCTCAAAGAAATCCAAGAAGACACAAACAAATGGAAAAATATTCCATGCTCATGAATAGAAAGAATCAACATTGTTAAGATGCGCATCCTACCAAAGGCAATCTACAGATTCAACACAATACCCAGTAAATTACCAGACATGCAAATAACAATACAGAAATTCATATGGAAACCTGAATGACCATGAATAGCCAAAACAATCCTTAGCAAAAGAAACAAAGCAGAAGGTATCACACTTCTAGTCTTTATGCTTTACTATAAGGCTACAATAATCAAAACAGCTTGGTATTGGTACACGAATAGGCATATGGACCAATGGAAAAGGATAGAGATTCCAGAAGCAAAACCTCCATTTCTCAACCAACTCATCTTCAACAAAGCCTCCATCAACAACCACTGGGGAGTGGAGAACCTATTCAGTAAATGGTGCTGGGAAAACTGGCTAACCCCTACCTATCACCATACACAAAAATCAACTCTAAATGGATTAAAGACCTAAACATAAAACTTCAAACTATAAGAACCTTAGAAAATGCAGGAGACACCCTTATGGAAATTGGAACTGGCAACCAATTCCTGATCAAAACCCCAAGCGTCCATGCCCTAAGAGATAAGATAGACAAGTGGGACCTCATCAAATTGAAAAGCTTCTGCGAAACAAAACAAACCAACAAGAGAGCAGGGAGACAGCCCACAGAATGGGAAAAATATTTGTCAACTGTATATCTGACAAAGGCCTAACATCCAGGACCTATAAGGAACTCAAATGTGTCAAAAGGAAAAAAACATAAAGCTCCGTTAAAAAGTGGGCAAGCCGGGCTCGGTGGCTCAGCCTGTAATCCCGTGCCTTTGGGAGGC